>NC_138239.1:38619756-38629756 GCF_964197995.2 Scardinius erythrophthalmus | reverse complement strand
TAGGTAGCTGTGTATCAGGACCCTTATTATCCTGTCAGTTTATTTTGTATTAATTACTGACTGACTGTACATTATCCTTTATATATTCCATTTATAATGCTTTTTTTAAACTCTTAGGTGAAGTGTTTCTGTATGTAACGCTTAATTTCATATTTTCAGATGAGCCATAAGAGCCAGTGGTCATCAGGCAGTGATTGTGCTGCTCTGACTGTGGGTCTAGACAAGGTAAGTGAGAGTTGTGCTGGAAGAGAACGAGCAAACGAAGCAGAGACATCTGTGAGATCTAGTGTTCACACATTTACACCACTGTTTCATGTCTAATGTTATGTTTTGTAGACTCTCAGTGAGGTTGAACCCTCCACTCTCGAAATGAAGAGTCCGTCCCCGTCCCAGTCAGAAGCCAGAGATGTACAGAAGGTATTGTTTTTTTGGAAATTAAATTAGGGATACAGCGATATGAACATTTGGGCCGATAACTGATCATTCTTTATATTCGAAAGCCGATATCTGATATATTAGCCGATGAATCTAAATCCAAAATTTGATATACTTTGAAAGCCTGATTACAAAAACGAAACGCACATCATTTAAAGCCAATGTCCCAAACACTTCAACATAAATCAAACATAATAGTACAGTGGCCTAATGTAAGATTCCTTAACTTTTAAAATGAATTTTACATTCATATTTCCAACTTTCTTTATAAAAAAATGACAACACTTTACAAAAAGGTTTCATCTTGTTAGTATTAGTTAACATGTACTAACAATGAATGAACAATACTTCTACAGGATTTACTTAACGTTTATCTTAACGTTAATCTCAACATTTTCCAAGACATTTTAGGATCCAGTGTTGTATCTGTTAATTTAATGCACTGTGAACGAACATGAACTCACATATTTTATTAACTCACATTAACAAAAGTTTTTCAATATGAAAAGCAATTTCACCAGATGTCTTGAATAGCTCTATTTGGAAATAATTAATCATTCTAGAATGATAGGTGTGATTTTGTAGGGGTTTGCATCTGCATAGAAAATAATAAATTGCAAGCAGAGATAAAAAAAATGAACAAAGATGTGAAATAAACAATGCCTCATATATTCCAGGTAAGTCTAACAGCATTTAGGTACAGAACTTGAGTAATCAACTGTAAAATAACACGGCAGAGTCTTTACATAGCCTGACTTCACAGAGGCCTGTACTGCAATGTCACTACCACAGATGGGTATGAATGATAAAGCAATACATTGTGCAGCCCTACAAGTTAATGTTCATGACTTTAATGCATCACATTACATGCATGTTCATTACAGTGTGTCAAGTGTGTGTGTGTCTTACACCTGTTTTATGAGGACACCGTTTTATGAGGACATCATAAGAGCAATGTTCTGATGTTTGACTTGACTGGAGAATCTCAGTGTGTTGTGTAAGTTTGACAGAATCCTGGTCTATGAGGACACTAGATTTACCGGGACACACATATGGAATATTAGGATCGATACTGATAACCCATAATTCACAGCTCATTGTGGCTAATACCAATAGCGAAAACTATTTGTGCTTGTCAGATTAAATATAATCATTGAAGAAGTTGGTAAAAAATAGCAACCTCTGTTTGGCTTTCAATAAGTGATACTAAAATTATTATTTATTTGTCTTTTTTATATATTTTTACTACTTTTTTTTTCAGATGATAACTCTGAAGAATCAGATGAAACCTGAACAAGATACAGCAACTCTAAAGGTATCCAATAAGTTAATGTAATAACTCTGTTTCCTCAGAAACAGATTATTTGCCACAGTTATCAGTCACTGAATTATGATTGTGTGTGTAAGAAGTGAGTCACGATCACTTACTGTACATCTAGCACAGGCGCAATGTCTCGTATCACTCTCATACATACACACACTTGAACTCAGTGCCGTCCAAATGTATCTAGTTACCAGTGTCCCAGTAAATCTAGTGTCCTCATAGACCAGTATTCTGTCAAACTTACACAACACACTCAGTCAAAGTCAAACATCAGGAACATGCTCTTATGATGTCCTCATAAAACTGTGTCCTCATAGACCAGGATTCTGTCAAACTTACACAACACACTGAGATTCTTCTGTCAAGTCAAACATCAGTAACATGCTCTTATGATGTCCTCATAAAAGGGTGTCCTCATAAAACTGGTGTAAAGCTACACACAACCTGACACACTGTAATGAAAACACATGTAATGTGATGCATAAAAGCCGTGAACATTACCTTGTGGTAGCATTTAAATATTGATTTGAAAACTTTAACTATTTTGTAATCTTGTATATTATCTCAAATCAGTATTTCATGTGCAAATATTTATTGATAGGTAGCTGTGTATCAGGACCCTTATTATCCTGTCAGTTTATTTTGTATTAATTACTGACTGACTGTACATTATCCTTTATATATTCCATTTATAATGCTTTTTTTAAACTCTTAGGTGAAGTGTTTCTGTATGTAACGCTTAATTTCATATTTTCAGATGAGCCATAAGAGCCAGTGGTCATCAGGCAGTGATTGTGCTGCTCTGACTGTGGGTCTAGACAAGGTAAGTGAGAGTTGTGCTGGAAGAGAACGAGCAAACGAAGCAGAGACATCTGTGAGATCTAGTGTTCACACATTTACACCACTGTTTCATGTCTAATGTTATGTTTTGTAGACTCTCAGTGAGGTTGAACCCTCCACTCTCGAAATGAAGAGTCCGTCCCCGTCCCAGTCAGAGGCCAGAGATGTACAGAAGGTATTGTTTTGTTTTTTGTTTTTGGAAATCAAATTAGGGATACAGCGATATGAACATTTGGGCCGATAACTGATCATTCTTTATATTCGAAAGCCGATATCTGATATATTAGCCGATGAATCTAAATCCAAAATTTGATATACTTTGAAAGCCTGATTACAAAAACGAAACGCACATCATTTAAAGTCGGCATGAAATCAAATTTGACAAATCTTCTTTTTATATGTAATATTGTAGTGTTTATTATAAATGATTTATCTGTGCACTTCATTATTTTTTCAAAATTCATGTACCCTTATAATCTTTAATCAAATACATTACCCTTCCCTCCCCCCTTGAAAACGACCTCTCTTCTCTTTTGGTCATGTGCCATGGCGAAAGGGTGCGGCCAGAGCCCATGAGGGTGCGGCTATCGGTGTTTGTCTCGTTTCGCGGGAGGCTCATATAAATATGGTCTGATTCCTGCCTGAAAATTTAGCTGCTTGTCCTTGTTCTCGTCGCTGGGCTCCTCAATAAAAAATCCTTCATGTGAGGGTAACGGTGGGGGAGTCCGGTGGAGAGAAATCCTCCACAACTGAATGTAAACTGGCATTCAAATCTGCCTCCATTTTGTTTGCAACGCCCAACCTCCAACGATCCAATCAATTCCCGAAGGACGAAATCAAGCCCCGCCCTACATTTTTTTCTAATTTCAGAAGCAGTTTCACTCGGATATACATCACAACAAGGAAAAAATGACAATCTCAACTTCCATTTCATGCCGACTTTAAAGCCAATGTCCCAAACACTTCAACATAAATCAAACATATACAGTAGTGGCCTAGTTTGAACCAGTGTAAGGTTTCTTAGCTTCTAAAATAAATTTTACATTCATATTTCCAACTTTCTTTATAAAAAAATGGCAATACTTTATAAAAAGGTTTCATCTTGTTAGTATTAGTTAACATGAACTAACAATGAATGAACAATACTTCTACATGATTTACTTCATGTTTATCTTACTTAACGTTAATCTCAACATTTTCCAAGACATTTTAGGATCCAGTGTTGTATCTGTTAATTTAATGCACTGTGAACTAACATGAACTCACATATTTTATTAACTCACATTAACAAAAGTTTTTCTCTGTTAGTTCATGTTAGTTAATGCAATAACATATGTATTGTGAAGTTTTACCAAAACATCTATTGCCTTAATAATAATAATAATAATAATAAATCAAATGAAATTAAAATGTTATTAGACAACATTAAACTTAAAATGAAATGGCCTAAAGAGCTGAAGGAACACCCCTAAACCTGAGGCTTTGTTAGATGGTTTTAGCTCAACGGAACACAACCTATATATGATAAATTAGATATTTATACAAAATAAACACAATATTACAACTTATACTTGCACAAAATCATGCACAGATTAACTTGAGCTATTATTAATAGTAATCAACTATTACATAGTGAAACTCCTGTTGTGGATGCGCTCCTCCCAGGACAACACGCTGAAACACAGCAACTAAACCCAAAGAATTCACGACGTTTTTAATGCAATAGTTTGCTCATTATAGTGTTATGTATATATGACAGTCCCAATCATAATTAATGTTTTGCTGACCACCGGTGTGGCCTACAGTGAAGTGTTTACTGTAGCACTCATTAACTCAGCCAAATGCATCCTATATGAGATAAATCAGATATATAACAAAAATAAAAAATATTACAACTTACAATTCCACAAGCGAACTCTCCCTGTAACAATGCGCTGATTTCACAGATTTGTGATTCAAACATTTCAAAACCATCACGGTGAACAGCGCACATCTGAAGCTGAAGGAAGAAATCCACTATTTATTAGTGTTAATATAGCGGCCTAATTTTCTTATCGGATTGACAACGATAACATCAATGAGCATTTATTTTCATGCATCCCTGATTGGTTATGACCATATATTTATAGGGTTTTAACTTTATACTTGATTACAACTTATGTCACAGTGTTTTAAATCTTAAGTCACTATTCATCTCATTAATTTGATCAGTATTAATACTGAGTGGTTTGAAATGTCCCATCATACCTGAATTAGTTTGGTGTCATCAGCCTTCTTTTGCTCAAGTATATCATTGATAATGTAATGTTTTAATTTTATGTTTTATGACAGTGATCAGTCAGTGTTAATGGAGTCAAGTATCTGTGCTGCTTCATTTGGAGAATCTCTGAATCCTTTGTCTCTAATAGATGTTTATTTTTTCTTTCTTTGCCTTGCTTTCAGGTGAGCCCTGAGAAGGAACAATCATCATTGGAGGATCAAGACTGTGTTGAGATGGTAATAAAAAGAGCATTGCATCATTTTAGGAAATGCTAGTCTAGTAAGAACTTTTTCACATCATCTTTGGGGCTGTTTTACACCTGGTCATTTCATTGTCAAAACAATTCCATTTACACTTGGCCACATAAATGTGTCTTCACAAAACGGACATAAATCCGATCTTCAATTCCCGCGCTATATCAGATTTAACGGTGTTCACGTCATCGAAAGCTACCGCTATGAGCAGCATTTTTTGTATCATCAGCTAATTTTAAGATCAATAGGAGAGAGAGTAGCATCAGCACTGGTAAAATCATTTATTCTCACTACTTTTAATGAAGATGACTGTGTGTTGAGCATCTGCGACTTACTTTAATTTATTTTTAGTTTGTATTTTGTGCATCAGCATGCTGAAGAGATCCTCAGCTACTCATCTGCAGTGATGCGTGTTGCAGAAGCGCTGTCATATCTCACTATAACGTGTCACATAGCCTAAAATACGCTGTCACCTGTTTATTATTTGGCATTTTTGGGAGGAGTAAAATTCATAGTGTTACCATTAATTACCTTTACTCTAGTGACCGACCACAGTCTAATCTGTCCCTCCACAGTTTGAACCAAAAGAACCGAAAATATTTTTACGCCTCATAATAACATAAATTGTCTTTGTGTTTTGCGCAATTGCTTTGGTAAAGCATCTCTCAAACATACTAAAATCAAAAGCACAATATGGCTCAATGCCCTTATCAAATCGCAAAAGACGATAAGAAAGTAAGTCTGTAGTCTGTTGTGCTGCGTGTTTCAAACTGAAGAGCACACTTTGCTCGCTCGATCAGCTCATGATCTGGCTTTTTCCATGCCTCGTTTCACAGGGAATGAATGCAGTGAACTCCATCTCTGCATGTGCCATAAGTTTAACATGCATTTGGGAACGCAACCAGCACCAGTTACTCTCTATTTTCACATTCGCATTATATCCACATTTTTTGTAGTAATACAATTTTTCAATAAGATGCGTTTATAAACCTGTTTTCACTTAAACTGCAGGTTTCTGCCAGTATAACAGCTTAAGTGAAGAAATTAAGAAAGTATTATAACCTCTTATTGTAAAATAATATACTCATTATAAAATATTAATTTTTCATTGACAGTATTAGTATATCACTGTCTAGGCGATAATTCTAATAATAGTGATCTTAGTGAAGTATTATAGTTGTTATTAATATGATTATTATTATTAAACGGTGCCATTTGTCATGTTTCATAAATGACTTCTCAATACAGGTTAAACTGAAGATGTTCTTGTTTTAAATGTCTCTTTTTCTTTAAGATGAGATCAGTATGACGGACTCTGATGCCAGTGATCCTGATGAAAGCGGTTCTGAAGGTGATGTTCCTGCTGGAGCTGCAGGCGTCTCCAGTAATGTTGGTATGTGTCAACTAATGATGGGTACACACCAAAAGATTTTACATCTTATAAGATTTTCAAAATGTGATGGACCACAAACATGAGGACAAAAAATCCTAGATTTAACCGTTTTGCTCATATAGTGTGTGGTGTGCCATGATGTGAAAAGACCGTTAGGGTTGGGTATCGTTTAAATTTTAACGATTCCGATTCTGCTTATCGAATCCGGTTCTTAACGATTCTTGGTTTCGATTCCAATATTTATTGGAGAGAAAAAAGAGAGCAAATACTTTTTTCTACCTTTTATTCTTGTTACATTTAGGCTATTACCAGTAAAACTGTGACAATGCATCTTAATTTACAATATACTGTACATATATATATATATATATATATATATATATATATATATATAACACTTTAAGGAATTATAGACTCGACTCGTATTAATTGTCTGATGTATTTATTCATGATCTCTATTTTAAACAAAACTGGTTCTCATTTTATCCAGAATTATGCGGCTCTAGTTTGTCTTTCTTGCATGTGATACAATTCGCTGTATTTTCATCTTTTTTTGAAAAGCTTAACCAAACTTTCGAAAGTCTGCTGCGCTCCGCCATCGTAAATATAACGTACAGCGCATGTGCGGCAGGCAGGTCCTGGCAGATCAATACAACTGTAAACAAATGCTCACTGCCATTCACCTCGCGCATGTGAGCATCACCAAAGTAAGGAATCGATAAGCGGAATCGAAGTGTGCGCGACTTATCGAATCCCCGGTTTTTGGCATTTTGGAACCGGTTCTAGATACCCAACCCTAAAGACCATGCAACCAGAGTCTCGACTGTTAACACTCTAGAGACCTCAGAATAAGCATGGCGGACGATATGCAGGAAGCAATTGGGATGATAGTGTTTGGAAATGTTTTACACAACACGTTGTGTAAACATTTGCGCCACAAATCAACAAGCTGATCCTCCATCTCTGCTGTCCACATCAATTTCAGTTTGTGCTGCGCCATGACTGCGTTTCTTATGCTTCCGTCTTCCTTCATCTCGCTTTCTGATTGGATATGGTTTCCTTTCACGTGATAATCTCCAGAGCATGCGCGTGTTTGTCCTCGGGCTTCCCCCCACATTTCAGGATTTCTGATCGTAAATATTCCACATGTTGAATATTTGCGATTCGCGATCAGGTCGGCTCTGACGTTCTTCCGATCAGGTTCGGACACTCTAAACACACCTCACACCAAGGGAAAATCTGATAAGATAATCTATAACCATCAAGATAATCGGGACACAGCTAGGATTTTCAGAAGGGGGAAATCAGCCCAAAATCAGCCTGATTATCTTTTGGTGTGTACCCAGCATAACAAGTTTGTGTTTATGAACATGTTTATTATTATTTTAAACCAATATATATTGTAGTGCAATTTTACGTTAGTATTTTCACCAAAGAAAAATGGTTTTAAGCCAGTTATATTCACTGAACAAAATTATAGATCTAAGTTCTAAGACTTTTTCTATGTACCCAAAAGGCCTGTTTCTCTCAAATATTGTTCACAAATCTGTCTAAATCTGTGTTAGTGAGCACTTCTCCTTTGCCGAGTTAATCCATCCATCTCACAGGTGTGGCATATCAAGATACTGATTAGACAGCATGATTATTGCACAGGTGTGCCTTAGGCTGTCCACAATAAAAGGCCACTCTAAAATGTGCAGTTTTATCACACAGCACAATGCCACAGATGTTGCAAGTTTTGAGGGAGCGTGCAATTGGCATGCTGACAGCAGGAATGTCCACCTGCTGTTGCCCGTGAATTGAATGTTCATTTCTCTACCATAGCCGTCTCCAAAGGCTTTTCAGAGAATTTGGCAGTACATCCAACCGGCCTCACAACCGCAGACCGTGTGTAACCACACCAGCCCAGGACTTCCATATCCAGCATCTTCACCTCCAACACCGTTGAGGCCAGCCACCCGGACAGCTGCTGCAACAATCGGTTTGCATAACCAAAGAATTTCTGCACAAACTGTCAAAAACCGTCTCAGGGAAGCTCATCTGCATGCTCATCGTCCTCATCGGGGTCTCGACCTGCAGTTGGTCGTTGTAAACGACCTGCGTGGGCAAATGCTCACATTCGATGGCGTCTGGCACTTTGGAGAGGTGTTCTCTTCACGGATGAATACCGGTTTTCACTGTACAGGGCAGATGGTAGACAGCGTGTATGGCGTCATGTGGGTGAGCGGTTTGCTGATGTCAACGTTGGGAATCGAGTGGCCCATGGTGGGGTTATGGTATGTGCAGGCGTATGTTATAGACAACCAACGCAGGTGCATTTTATTGATGGCACTTTGAATGCACAGAGATACCGTGATGAGATCCTAAGGCCCATTGTTGTGCCATTCATCCACAACCATCACCTCATGTTGCAGCATGATAATGCACGGCCCTATTCTGCAAAGATCTGTACACAATTCCTGGAAGCTGAAAACATCCCAGTTCTTGCAGGGCCAGCATACTAACGGACATGTCACCCATTGAGCATGTTTGGGATGCTCTGAATCGGCGTATACGACAGCGTGTTCCAGGTCCTGCCAATATCCAACACAGCCATTGAAGAGGAGTGGACCAACATTCCACAGGCCACAATCAACAACCTGATCAACTCTATGCGAAGGAGATGTGTTGCACTGCGTGAGGCAAATGATGGTCACACCAGATAATGACTTGTTTCCAGACCCCCTGAGACCACACAAAACTGCACATTTTAGAGTGGCCTTTTATTGTGGACAGCCTAAGGCACACCTGTGCAATCATCATGCTGTCTAATCAGTATCTTGATATGCCACACCTGTGAGGTGGATGGATTATCTCGGCAAAGGAGAAGTGCTCACTAACACAGATTTAGACAGATTTGTGAACAATATTTGAGAGAAATAGGCCTTTTGTGTACATAGAAAAAGTCTTAGAACTTTTAGTTCAGCTCATGAAAAATGGGGGCAAAAACAAAAGCGTTTAGAATTGTTCATAGTGTATGTATATATATATCATACTATAGTGTGCCAGTAGATAATATCAAATTACATTTCTAAACATTCCTTTTGCCATTAATTGTAAAAATCAGTTATCAATAATCAGATATTATTATAAATAACAATTTTTCTAGAACAAAATGAATGGAATCAGTACCAAACCAATAAGTTTATCATGTTCATGTTGGTCAAAAACTTTGAAAAGGAGATGTTTAACACAACATTCCATCTCCAGAATAATGTTTTGAATGTCATTTGAAATGTAATTTTTAGAGATCAGATGTATAACCAGTTTTAAGTTCTAGATGCAGGTTTGAGTTACATCTGAGTTTCTGATCTGTCTATAACTGATTTCCTACAGGTGTTCAGAAGATGCCTATCGAGAAACCACTGAAGTTCCTCAAGGTACCTGAGGTTTAAATCTGAATATGACTACCATTGTAAGTACATGAGCTCTCATATAGTTAGAGTTTACTAAAG
>NC_138239.1:38567256-38612256 GCF_964197995.2 Scardinius erythrophthalmus | reverse complement strand
CCACTAGACCCTTTTTACTGGGGCACGAGTAAAATATTACTGATAAATCAGTGTAGATTACCATATACTGACCTGAGAATCAACTCCTCTGATGATATTTCAGCAATCATGTAATGTGTGTTCCATCAGCGGATTAGATTGCTCTCTATCGTTTGTCATTGACGATGAAGCTATTTAGTGTGTTTGTAGCTTCTGAACAACTGTATACTACAAGTAAAGACTGTTTATATCCATTTACATCCAAAAAATTATTGAAATAGTATCCAAATATGTGCCTGAGTACTGATGAAAGGCTAGACACGTCATGCATTGAGCATCTGTTTATAATGAAGCAGAGGAGAGAGAGAAGAGAGTGTTATTGATCATTCTGAAGTTATAAGTACCAGTGAGCTGTTCTCCTCACTGCAGTTATTGACTCTCTCTCACACTGGATCCAGTAACGGCTGGTCGATACGGGCTCACACACTTACGGTACGGCACAGAACTGCCTTGAAGTGATCCGGTCAAGCTCCGGCCCAAACCAAACACAGGAGAGGAGAGAGAGAGACAGGACAGAGAGAGAGAGACAGGACAAAGAGAGAGACGGGACAGCGAGTGAGACAGGACAGAGAGATGGGACAGGACAGAGAGAGTGAGACAGGACAAAGAGAGAGACAGGACAGAGAGAGTGAGACAGGACAGAGAGTGAGATAGGACAGAGAGATGGGACAGGACAGAGAGAGTGAGACAGGACAAAGAGAGAGACATGACAGAGAGAGTGAGACGGAACAGAGAGTGAGATAGGACAGAGAGATGGGACAGGACAGAGAGAGTGAGACGGGACAGCGAGTGAGACAGGACAGAGAGAGTGAGACAGGATAAAGAGAGAGACAGGACAGAGAGAGTGAGATAGGACAGAGAGATGGGACAGGACAGAGAGATGGGACAGGACAGAGAGATGGGACAGGACAGAGAGAGGGAGACAGCGAGTGAGACAGGGACAGCGAGTGAGACAGGACAGAGAGATGGGACAGGACAGAGAGAGTGAGACGGGACAGAGAGAGTGAGACGGGACAGAGAGATTGAGACGGGACAGAGAGAGTGAGACGAAACAGAGAGTGAGATAGGACAGAGAGAGTGAGACGGGACAGCGAGTGAGACGGGACAGCAAGTGAGACGGGACAGAGAGAGTGAGACGGGACAGAGAGAGTGAGACAGGACAGAGTGTGAGATAGGACAGAGAGAGTGAGACGGAACAGAGAGAGTGAGACAGGACAGAGAGAGTGAGACGGGACAGAGTGTGAGATAGGACAGAGAGAGTGAGACGGAACAGAGAGAGTGAGACAGGACAGAGAGAGTGAGACAGGACAGAGAGAGTGAGACGGGACAGAGTGTGAGATAGGACAGAGAGATTGGACAGGACAGAGAGAGTGAGACGGGACAAAGTGTGAGATAGGACAGAGAGAGTGAGACGGGACAAAGTGTGAGATAGGACAGAGAGATGGGACAGGACAGAAAGAGTGAGACGGGACAGAGAGATGGGACAGGACAGAGAGAGTGAGACGGGACAAAGTGTGAGATAGGACAGAGAGATGGGACAGGACAGAAAGAGTGAGACGGGAAAGAGAGAGTGAGACAGGACAGAGAGAGTGAGACGGGACAGAGTGTGTGATAGGACAGAGAGAGTGAGACGGAACAGAGAGAGTGAGACAGGACAGAGAGAGTGAGACGGGACAGAGTGTGAGATAGGACAGAGAGAGTGAGACGGAACAGAGAGAGTGAGACAGGACAGAGAGAGTGAGACGGAACAGAGAGAGTGAGACAGGACAGAGAGAGTGAGACAGGACAGAGAGAGTGAGACGGGACAGAGTGTGAGATAGGACAGAGAGATTGGACAGGACAGAGAGAGTGAGACGGGACAAAGTGTGAGATAGGACAGAGAGAGTGAGACGGGACAAAGTGTGAGATAGGACAGAGAGAGTGAGACGGGACAAAGTGTGAGATAGGACAGAGAGATGGGACAGGACAGAAAGAGTGAGACGGGACAGAGAGATGGGACAGGACAGAGAGAGTGAGACGGGACAAAGTGTGAGATAGGACAGAGAGAGTGAGACGGGACAAAGTGTGAGATAGGACAGAGAGATGGGACAGGACAGAGAGAGTGAGACAGGACAGAGAGAGTGAGACAGGACAGAGAGAGTGAGACGGGACAGAGTGTGAGATAGAACAGAGAGATTGGACAGGACAGAGAGAGTGAGACGGGACAAAGTGTGAGATAGGACAGAGAGAGTGAGACGGGACAAAGTGTGAGATAGGACAGAGAGAGTGAGACGGAACAAAGTGTGAGATAGGACAGAGAGATGGGACAGGACAGAGAGAGTGAGACGGGACAAAGTGTGAGATAGGACAGAGAGAGTGAGACGGGACAAAGTGTGAGATAGGACAGAGAGAGTGAGACGGGACAAAGTGTGAGATAGGACAGAGAGATGGGACAGGACAGAAAGAGTGAGACGGGACAGAGAGATTGGACAGGACAGAGAGAGTGAGACGGGACAAAGTGTGAAATAGGACAGAGAGAGTGAGACGGGACAAAGTGTGAGATAGGACAGAGAGAGTGAGACGGGACAAAGTGTGAGATAGGACAGAGAGAGTGAGACGGGACAAAGTGTGAGATAGGACAGAGAGAGTGAGACGGGACAAAGTGTGAGATAGGACAGAGAGATGGGACAGGACAGAAAGAGTGAGACGGGACAGAGAGATGGGACAGGACAGAGAGAGTGAGACAGGACAGAGAGAGAGAGTGAGGTTCTCTGGTGCAGTAATGCAGTCGTCCTGCAGAGCGCAGTGACCTTTCACCCCAGCCGGCAGAACAGACTCCTCATTTCTCACATTCTTGCAATTATGTTCACGCTTGAAGCGTTTGTTCACTCTCAACACCCGCAAGACAGGACAAGCGTGAGTTCCTAAAAGAAAGTTTTTAGGCTGGAAAGTCTGTGAGAGAGAGAGAGACACACAGTAACATTTAAAACAAATTTATTGTGAAATGTTTTATTGTTATGCATCAGTCTGATCTGTGCATCAGTATTTTAGTAACAAAAATAACCAATATTTAAATATTAAAACTCTCAGACGAGTCATTACAGCACAGGGTTATTGGTAACCTAAACTAAGACTGGAACTATAAAAAAAATACATAACTTCAAAATAAACATTAACTGAAATCATATAAAATATTAAAAAAATTGTTTAAGTGCTATAACTAAGACTAAAATTACTAAAACTATATAGAAGTGTAAAAACTAATCACATGACAAAAGCACAACAAACTTACTAAAACTAACTAAAATGAAAATATATAAAGATTAAATTAAGTCTACTAATAGTATATCAATAATACGTATTTGACACTGATATATGTGTTAGACAACACTATAAATACTATATCTCGTATCACCGTTATACATCACTCAGCTCTATGGTAAAGCATTATAGACATAACAGTGTGGTTTTCTGTAAAGCTGCTCTGAAGTTGTGTGTATTGTGAAAGTGAATTGGACTTGACTTAGTATCAGTTCAGTCTGTGTGAAATCACTGCTAACAGTCGACAGCAGCGTGTCTGTCCAGTGTTAATGAGTTAATGAAGCTGTCAGTCCATCATATATCTTTACATACATGAGTGTGTTCAGTGTCATCTGGTCACACACACTCTTTCTGTTCAACATCAGTTCAGCGGGCTGAAGCGGCTGAGTCCTCTGCCCTTTTACACAGCAATATTTTTTTTGGGGGGGGGGGGGGGGGGGTAAAATATCAGTTGTGGCCCTCAGGCACTGAGACCTTCCACACACACACACACACACATACACATTGAGTTGTTGTGGCAGGTCTGGACCGACTGTGATATCACACTTTATTCTCTTCTCTAAAGTTAAAGTTTATGCCAGAAAGAGACGGAAAGACAAAAATGTAAACTATCAGGCACACACAGACAGAACTGCACTAGGACCCTCACTGTGTTTCTTGCACATATTTGTGTGTGTTTATTTAATTGTGTTTAATGAGGTTTGCTGGCTCTCTAGATACGCTCTTTCTAAACTCAGTACTGACCCACAACTCAACAGACAGGCCGATGGGAATCAGGCATTTAATTTAGGCAGATCTGTGATTATTTGCAATAGACATATTGATCAAATCTTTAATAATTTCTGTGCTATATTTGCATGATATTGCTCATATAAATAGTAGTAAAAAGTATATGACACAGCTTTCATTCATCAGGTCAATTATATATTAATGGGGGGAAAAGTCAGTTTAAAAGAGGAAAGTGAAATCTTTGTCATAGTATAGTTAAAGTTACCACATTCATTGCATGTGCTGCACTTTATTTGTACCATTTATGCTTTGAAAATTCTTTTTAGAATTTGAAAGATAATAAAGATATTGTTTGATAAATGAGATTTAAAGCCAAAAAAAAAGTAGTGCTTGAAAAGTCCTTTTTATTTTACAGTATCTGTACGAACCCTACATCTGTATCATCTGTGAGCAGCACAGGTCTGGTGACCATGAAGAGCAGTAAACCTCAGTGAGACGAATGAACTCTAGGGAATACCTTACATGCCTGCTCCATTCTAGCGGCTTGATTTGCACTGCGCTGGCCCTTTAACCGCTGCTGTGCTGAGTGTTTTTTGGGCTCTTGTTTTAGCATGCTGTGCCTGAGGGGGTCAGCCAAGAAGTCACCCTTAAGAGGTGATAATCCCATCACACTAGTTTTCCCCGGATGGCATGAGCGGTTCTGCTCTCAGGAGAGTCTGAGCCTTGTTCCTGTGCTGGTTAGGGGTTACTGAGGCCAGCGCTGTCGAAAGCAGGGCTTCTCAACCCGTGGGTCGTGACCCAAAAGTGAGTCTCAGGTCTGTTCTGATGGGACAGCAGGAACAAAACAATGATAGGCGAACATTAGAATACCACATTTTTGTTAATTCTCATTGTGGAGAAGCACTCCTGCGGGACACTCACAGCTAGACCCAACTGCTGGTTTTGTCAGTCGAGTTGAGTCACCTTTATTTATATAGCGCTTTTTACAATACAGATTGTTTTAAAGCAGCTTTACAGAGATAAATTTGTTTCCAGAAGAAAACAGTGTCACAGTCCAGCTTTAGTAAGTTCAGTGATGTTTAATTTTTGTTGTAAAAAAGTTATTAATTTAGTTTATATATATATCCGCTCTGGAGAAAACCGCGATGTCATCGTCCAGCTCAGTTCAGTTCTCGTATAATGGTGTCAATGCAGGCAGATTAATATTATTGTTGAATATTAAATTAAATGTCCCCAACTAAGCAAGCCAAAAGCCAATGGCGAAAAAGGCGACAGTGGAACCAAAACTCCATCAGTGACAGAATGGAGAAAAAAGCCTTGTGAGAACCCAGACTCAGTCGCTCAGTTCTCCTCTGGCCAACAAACCAACAGTGTATGATTATGATTTAGGCAGCATTACTGGTCAGAAGCCAGATTGGATCAGAACATTCCGAATATTTTGTCTATTGAAGGTGTGCTTATTTCGACGTTAACCTCGTCTCCTGCAGTATCCGTCCCCGTTCGTCAGACGGGCCTTTACTCCCTAATCCCTCCCGCCTCCTCCCTCCAAACACCCAGAATGCTCGGGAAGGGCTAGCGTTTGGCGGTGTGGTCTCTCACAGCGCCGATGCCCTACAGGTATCTCTCGAATGAGTGGGCAGATGAGAAAGAGATGCTGCCTTCCCAAGCACCGCTAACGTATTTATGCAAATCTTTTTGGGCATTATTGCAGATAAGCTCATTTTATAGTCTGATTTCCGCTCCCTCGTGTGGCATAATGAGTCGTCAAGCATGGGGGAGCGTGTCGGGGAAGAGCACCAGTCCATCGGTCCGTCTGTCCATGTGCCGAGCGCACCATCCTGACGTTCAGTTTGAGGAGATTGGGATGGAGGGGTTTGAGACGGCGGTTAGTGCTATTAGCTCTTGTTATTGGAGGCAGCCGTCTAATAATTTCTAATTACCCTAAGGAGGTATTAGGAGTGTTAGTCAGCAAGGATAATTTCTTATTTGCACGCCTGGAGCGGTGAGCTCTCTAGAAGAACGGAGGCTAATGTGCAACAAAACAAATCAACGTGCCACGCAGGGCTGCGGGCTTCAGGGAGGAGGCCGAGATAACGCTCATTATGCATCATGATAATTCATTTAGAATGTTATCAATTTCAGAATGGAGGCTTGTACTCACGCACACATAAGCCATTAAAAAAGCATGAGGAAAAGAGGCTGCTGTTCAAACTCTGCCTCCTGGTCTGTTCAGGTAGCTCCAATTACACACTTCCCATGTTTAAAGGCTGTTGAATGTTAAATGCTGCCTCTTCTCTTCATTTCCTCTGATCTTGAAATGTATTTCATAGCGAACACGAAATAAAATGTAAGACAGGACTAAGAATTGAGTGGGTGTTTCATACCAGAGTTTGCAGCCAATTGTTGAGGACTGTAACTGACCTAGGTGATCATTTCAGAGGCACGTTCTGGTGAAAGAGGATGACGACAGATAGGCTTTTTCTTTGTGCACTGACGAATTGTTCACAACAATACCAGGAGCATGCATTAAGGTACTAGAGCTAATTTGACTTTCTCGCTCCTGAGACGCATGCTCCCGTGGGGTTTGTTCTCGGTTCCATTTGGTTTTAATTGTGGCAGCACAGCAATACTCATCTTTATCCTCATGAAGTTATTCCTACCCGCTGTTTCCTTCTTTTTCTTCTTGAAAGCATCTTCCCCCGTCCCCTCAGCCTAGAATGACTTAATCTCTTGAAACAATTGGAGGAAGTTTAAGGAGAGACCGTTTAGATGTCTGAAATGAAATACCAAACAATGGCATCTCGCGATAGCAACCGATTTTCCACATTCGACATCCTCCAGTGGAAAAGCTTTAGTAGTCATGAGGGAAAACGCAAGAGTAGACAAAGCACAAAACCAAACAAGACAAAAAAACATGTTGTGTTTAGCGGTGTTGCGGGGTCAGGCCTGCATTGTGTGTTTCTCGCTGGGCCGTGGTCCTCAGACAACAGACTGTCTGCGGGAGACATCTGCGAATCCGACCTGCCGACCCTCAGAAGCGCTCTGAAGTGAGGGAATGCTGCCTTTAGCCCTCACACGGCCCGCAGGACAAACTCCAGCGCTATTAAGAAACAGAGAGAGAGACAGAACAAGAGGGAGACAGGCAGAGCCGGCCGAAGCGCGTCAGATCGGTTTTGTTTCTTCCTCAAAGGCCTTGCGGTCTGCGTTCCTCCTCAGATGCCCATGAGATCGTTTTCCTTCTTTATGAGTAAAGAGCATCTCGGTGCTGGAGAGGTTACGCTGGCCTGATGAGGAGCCACTGTTCAAAGCACCTGCTGTTGGGTGGGCCGGCGTCCAAGCGCATCGTTGTGCGCTAAATGAGACACGTTCCCCCCGCTTTCCGGAGGCTAGAGCGACCTTTGGCTGGAGATCTTTGCCGTCTTGTCTCGGTTCGTCTCGTTCTCCGTCGGGCCACTTACGCCTCGCTGGGGTCGCTGGGTCAAAGCGCAGTCCGCTTCCACTGAATTCGCCTCTTTCCTCGATGCGTGCAACACGTGCATTACAGTGAAGAGAGAAGCTGTTGTTTCTCTCCCTTTCTCGCTGCCTTTGATTTTCCTGATGGTTGAAGTCGTTGCCTCCGCTCAGGAGCTTTAGGGGAACGGCTGCATCTGCTGTTGAGGTTTTACAGGAAGAGAAAATTGAAAAATCAATAAAAAGCCAAAAAAGAGTGAGACAGAAAAAAAATACACAGAGGGCGAAAAGCAAAGCAGATAACAGCTTTGAAGAAGCAGACAGACATAAGGCTGCTCTTAGATTTGAGACGTGTTTTTGGACTAATTCAGGGGCAAAGGACGATGAATTTATTTTAAAAATGTAGTATAGACGCCACATTCGTACTCCACACCTGCGTCAGGCAGCCATTTTCCAAAATGTCTTTGTTTTATGAAGACCAATAGAGCACTCAAGCAATGTGAGACAACGACTTATAGAAACTCCACGGACGCCAGAGTGGCTGTAATCTGAACCTTCTGCTGGGAAACATTAGTTAGGAATGAGCATCTTCCTATAAGGTTCAATGCAGAGCTGTTGAGTCCATCGAATGATAATAAACTAGGTGAATTCAGTCACTTTTTGCCGTCGAGAAGAATTTCACCTGAATACACCCTATTCAACTGGAAGAGGTTTCTGAGTTTCCCTAAAACACAAGAGACAGTCAATAGAAAACTCATCACCGACTGATTTACATAACTCTCTCCCTCTCTCCGTTAATGCAGTTCTGCTCATTATTTTTACATTCGTGGAAGAGTGCTTGAACACAGGGAATGTCTGTGGGAAGGACAGCGGGCCGCGGTTATTGACTTGTAAAGGAGCGGGTAGAAACGTCTGGATAAGACGCGAGCTTCTCCCGCTCTTGTAAAGCAGTATCTGATTTCTCTGCTAGTTGGGTCCCCAGAGGGGCCGCTGGGCTGATGGGAGCTCACAGCTGCTGCAGAGAAGAACAAGTGAACACGTGAACTCTGGAGGTGTTCCCTACATGGTGAACTACGTTCAGAGGATGCTCGTGCTGATCCATTTGCTTACCGCATCTGAATATGGGCAGGTTTTCAATCACAATCCAGTCACTTGGATGTATTAGTGGTGATTGAGGAGAGATCCCCTGATATGATTGTGAAGCGCTTTGGGTGTACAGTCGTACATATAAAAAAGCACTATATAAATGCCTCATTCATTCATTCATTGAGTTGCCACGTGTATCAATAGTTGGCAATACCCAGCCCTGGACAGCACTACAGCGGCAACAGAACGCTGACTAATTTATGAGTGCAAACTGCACGTGTGCATGCGAGAGAGAGAATCAGAGGAAGTTTTCATTGACTCTGCAATGAGGTAGCCGAGGCCCATGGGGGGGGCTCTTCACAGTTTGAACTTCATCAGGGGTTGCGCTTAATCAATACACTATCGGAAAAAGAATTAATTACCAAAGCAGAATAAAACAGCTGCATTTTAAACGGAGGCTTCATCAATGGTTTAATCTCCTGCTTTCAGCTCAGGTGCCCTGAGGAATCGCTCTGACCGCGTGTAATGAGGAACTCAGGGACTTTACGCCCCACACAAGCCTTTCTCTCTCTCTCTCTCTCTCTCTCTCACACACACACAGACACACATCGGCCTTCCTAAACTGTATCTTCATCTGTGCAGAACCCCTCCACTCCGCCACATTCCCTTCCCACCAAATTCCAGTCTTCCCAGGGACGAGGAAGGGTATTAATGTGGAAATCTCTGCTGTAGGGCCGCTGGAAAGAGGCACACATTCCTAAAGTGAAAGGGACTGAACTGTCGCCCGTCCACGGCCCGCCCCGTCACCCACACCCCCGCCCCACTCTTGAGCACTCCTCCAAACTGCATTTCAAGTAGGGTTGAGAAGGGGTTACGGGTGATGAATTGGGTTTTTAGTGAGCTCATTAGGAAGCCAAACAGAGTCAGAACGCAGCGGAACAGAGTGGGGCCGTGGAGCAGCAATCAGTTCTGCTTGCTTTGTTCTGTGCCTCCAGGACATTTGTGAGCAAAAGTTCAGGGCAGACGGCTGATGAGAGAGGCCTGCCGAACAGAGCCCCTGATCTGATGGTTGACTTGTTGGTGTAGAAGCTTTAATTCGTCGGCTTCTTCGTGTCTCGTGTCCGCGGTGTGCCCTCGTAAGCCCGGCGTCTGATGCCCGGCTCTGGTAGGATAACGTGTGTAATAACTCCAAGGTGTCTGTCGAGTCTGTGTTTGTCTGAAGGGCAATTGAGGGTGGAGAATCTCCATAAATACAGGTTTTGTGTGCTGTAGAATCGGACCCTGTGCCTTCAGAGCAGGACTTTGATGAGCAGGCCAGAGTGCGTTAAGGGTTTTCTTTTAGAACGGTGTCGTGTTAGCGGCCCCTTAGTTAATAACTAATGATCTTTGCAATGGAAGTGACTCAATCAAAACTAACTTTAGCTGGACAATATCTTTATTCTAGAGCTGCTGTAAAGCCAAAACAATCTCTGTTACTGTAATCTCCTATTATCGCTGTAAAGCTGCTTTGAAACAATCTATATTGTTAAAAGCGCTGTATAAATGAAGGTGACTTGACTTGACTTGATTCCCTCTCTGGAGATTAAGTCTATTCCAGCACAGCTTTTTCTTTCTCTCTGCTCGTGTTCACGGGCCATAGAAATCCTGTTTTGGTGAAAATTGATGTAATTTGCTGTAGTAATTATCTTAGTAATTAACTCTCTAATGACTGCGGTGTGAAAGTGCTGTGGCTCTCATGTGCGCAGTCATTATTTGCTCTCCATTGTAATACAAGCTTCAAAGTGTGATGATACTGACTGGAGAGAGGGAGAATAGACTTGGATGCACCTCAATAACCTCTGGGGCCAATTATTGTAATTTGATTTGGACGACAAGCTGCAGGAAGAGTGTGGGGTCGGTGGGCCGTGCCGCGTGTGTTTAGGGGTGTGTGAAATCTCTAGACTTTCAGTCCCTTCACAACAAACCTGCTTTTTTTCCTCCCTCGAAAGGAAGATCTCATTGTTTCTGGACTGCAGATGCTCCCTCACACACTCGCCAATATCATTCCTGCTCGCAGCGGCAGTAAACGCACCGGCCTTTCCGCCCTGCATCCGTACATGTTTTTGCATTAGTGTTGAATCAGTTGTCCTTACAGCACAGGTTCGCGTGCAGCTTCCTTTAAACCGTCTCTCGGGATGTTGTTTCCCTGTGATTGTCTTTCACACGGGCCAGAAGCTCAGAGATGCAGGAAACACTTAATGTCTCATAAACTCATCAGAGTGATTAGCAGACTAATGAAGAGACGAGATGAGGGGCGGCGGGAACGCAGCGCTACGATCAGGCGCGGCCCCTCCAAGGCCCTGTTTATGATGTAATGAGATAATTGCCGTTACAGGTAGCAGGTTAATTACACGTGTAATTACTCAAGCGCTTCATACTGGCTCTTCTGAAACACTATTGGCATGTGATTATCAACCTTTTATTTCAGATCCTTTTATTTTCTCCTGGCGTTCACGAGGTCGGTTTGTTCATGTAAAAAAAAAAAAAATCCTGTGATGCCTCTCGTTCCACACAGGTCATCTCATTTTAATATTCGGTATTTTATTTTGATGGTCCCTTTTGAACATTTTGTTGATTATAAGTAACTTTGCAACTACATGTCTACTAACTGTCATTAGAGTATCAGTAGAGTAATAGTAGAGTAGAGCATTAGTAGTGTGTCAGTAGAGTATCAGTAGAGTATTAGTTGAGTATCAGTAGAGTATCAGTAGAGTACTAGTAGTGTATTAGTAGAGTATCAGTAGAGTACTAGTAGAGTATCAGTAGAGTATCAGTAGAGTACTAGTAGTGTATTAGTAGAGCATTAGTAGAGTATCAGTAGAGTATCAGTAGAGTACTAGTAGTGTATTAGTAGAGTATTAGTAGAGTATCAGTAGAGTACTAGTAGTGTATTAGTAGAGCATTAGTAGAGTATCAGTAGATTATCAGTAGAGTACTAGTAGTGTATCAGTAGAGTATTAGTAGAGTATTAGTAGAGTATCAGTAGAGTATCAGTAAAGTATCAGTAGAGTATTAGTAGAGTATTAGTAGAGTATTAGTAGACTCTCTGCTTAATATCTGCTAACTCTTTATTGTGATGCTCCTCAGACATTCTACTGACTATAAGTATATTTGCAACTACGTCAACTTATTCTAACCGTACCAGTCTAGTAATACACTGATACTCTAATGATACTCTACTAATACTCTACTAATACTCTACTAATACACTACTAATACACTACTAATACTCCACTGATACTCAACTAATACACTACTAATACACTACTAATACACTACTAATACTCTACTAATACACTACTAATACTCTACTGATACTCCACTGATACTCAACTAATACACTACTAATACACTACTAATACACTACTAATACTCTACTAATACACTACTAATACTCTACTGATACTAATACTCTACTGATACTCTACTGATACTCTACTAATACTCTACTGATACTCTAATGAGAGCTAGTAGACATGTAGGTGCAATGTTACTTATAGTCAACAGAATGTGTTAAAGGGACCATCAAAATAAAGTAAAACCTAATTTTCTCAGCACAGGATTTAGAGATTCTGAAATCTGCGGCACTCCTGGGATGACACCGACATGATCGTGTGTGTGTGTGTGTGTGTGTGTGTTATTAAGCTGCTTCCTCATACAGACGTCTAATTAAAGCGGTTTATTCCACTTCATTTACAAGCAAAAGAGAAGCTTTAGTTCTTCAGTGCAAACAACCGCACATTACATGAGTAGGAAAACAACACGGCGAGAATGACTGTGAGAGCGCAGCTGTCCGGGATGAGAGTGTTTGTGCAGATGTGTGTGTGTGTGTTTGTGTGTGTGTGTAGGTTATTCAGCACTAAATGAACTGCTGCTTGTGTATGATGTGTTTTTTTTTGTCTATTATACTAGTCTATTAGTTCTGCTTCTAGTCAGCTACTAGTCTCAAACAATTCTGCAAACGCGAGTGGAGTCATTAACACAAGTAAACACTGACCCACTGACTACTTTTCTGGATGAGAGGACTAGTGAAAGCGAGCAGTGGCATTAGGCGCAGGGTTCAGGGCTGACGCTCTCCGCGCTGACCTCTGTGTTTGTGGGTGAGCGCAGCGGTGTGGATCACTGCTCTCCAACACGAGCTCTGAGAGGAGCAGGAACGGTCCTGTGGACGCCGTCTCAGTAATTAGAGTCTTTAAGCTCAGACTCTGACGGCACTGCCTCCACCTTCATGCCCCATTAGCCTGAAACAAATGTCCGGGCCAAACAAATCTGTGACCGCACCTCTCCTCAAGACAAAGCTTCAGCCTACTTGATTTGGCTTTTTACTCTTTCCTCGTTGCAGTTGTTACGATCACATGTTATATAATCACACGGCTTCTTATCGTCCGCACAGCTTCAGTCTACTTCTGAACTCTCGACGCTGACGCTGTTCTGCTTTAATGTCCACACTGCAAAATAAGGTAACCTCTAATTGTTACATTAAACAGCTTTTTCTACCCGATTTTATCCATGAACATTTGTTTCGGTGGTATAAGTTAATGTAATTATGTTTATTCAGCGATTATTACATAATGTTTTTGATTTAAATAAAACCAGTTCATTTAGAGGTCTAATTCATTTATTTTTTTACTGTAATTTAACCAGATGTGCTGTGTAAATTTCTGTTGTGATAACTCATATAAGACACTTGAGGTCACGTTATAGAGAGTACAGGGTGTTTGACTGTCCCATCATCCAGCTCTAAACTGCTCAAAGTGACTCAAACAAACAAATATGTCTATTGTGAAAGAAACTGTACAAATTAAAATTGACTTCACTATGTAACACAACCTCAAGTTGTTACCATATTTTAAAAGACACATATATTCATGAAATGTTAAATGATGATTTAGCATCACTAGAACACTGGATTGACCAATCAGAAGGCAGGAACACTGGCTAATATTACAGCTGTTTTTTACAGTTCTCTACTTTATACGGGTCAGTGGGGGCCGAGTTTAATGTGGATAAACACTGTCTCTCTCTACAGACTGGACATGTTTGAGCCAGATAGAGGCCGATATGGAGCGAGCGAGAGAGAGAGAAAGGGGGCATGTTTTTCCTTCTCCAAGGGCACTGCTTTTCCAAAAGTGCCTGGGGCGAGACTGCAGCACCTCGTCTCCCGGAGGCCTTTGGGCGTCTCCTAATAGCCACCCCCCCCCCTCATCTGCCCCCGTCTCAGAGGTGCATGATGGGATACTTCCCCTTCCCCCTCTCCTCTTCTCCTCGTGTCGTCCTCATGTTTTGTGCTGGAGTTCACATCCGCACAGGTTCAAATGGCAGAGTTGCCAGGGAACAGTCAGAGGCCATTAGCGTTTGGGACGATTCGCCCTGCGGCGCTGCAGCGCTAACCAGCGAGCGGCGGGGCCATGTAGATTAGCAGCTTCACATGTAATGAGCAAGTTTACCCTTTCTTTTCTTCTTTTCTTTTCTTTTCTTTTCTTTTTTCTTTTGTTTTCTTTCCTTTTCTTTTTTCTTTTTTCTTTTCCTTTCTTTTCTTTTCTTTTCTTTTCTTTTCTTTTTTCTCTGTCTCTCCCCCTGTGTCAGTCTCTGTTTCACTGCGCTAATCCCGTCGAATCATTTTGTTGATTATTTCCACTTCTTTGACTCACTGTCATGTGTGTGTATGTGTGTGCATATTTCCACTAGTGACAGAGTTATCGTTTTTTGGCTGATTTGTGGGTAGATTATTGGCATCAGCTAAAAACAGAACCCAACACACCCCGTTATCCTCTCTCAGAGGATAAAGTAAATGTTGTGTAAAATGAGCCTTTTAGCAATTTTGTGTACATTTCATTCTCTGTCATTAAATTGCATGATGTGTTTGATTTATTCTGATCTAGATCTGTTGAAAACACACTGATCTCCAGACGTTTAATTTGTGTACATATAGATTTGGTTATCAGCGAGTGTCTGTGTGTGTCTGGTTTCAGGGGCCGTAGGGTAATGAAGCGAGTCGTCGGTCTGTAAACACACACGGGTCACTCTGGCCACCGCGAGCACTAGGCTATCGCGTTGCAGTGAAAATGGAAACGTCAATAAAATTAATCTGGCCAACTTTTGGCCTGGACGGCTCGCTGTGGTCCACTCATAACACACCACAACAAGACAGGTTTACACTCCTCCTCCAGATGTCATTGGAGCAGATGAGCAAACTGTGTTTGTCAAGTGACAGCTACGCCATTGCTTTTCTGAACGTGCAGTTTGACGGAGTGTGCGTTACGAACCCCTACCCCTGTGAGGTCACTTCTGCATCATCGCACGTATCCACGCGGCGAGGGCAAAGAAACGGCACTTGAGTGAAAAATAATAGATTAAAACAGAGAAGGAAAGGCTTTCAACTGTCCTTGTATTCTTTATGTATTTTGCATTTCATGACGCCACCCGTCGGATCTGTTCTCTTTGCTCCTTTTTAAAGTGATTATTTGAAATATTAATGCGTGATTATTGCTCATATAGGTGCGTGTGATTGATGTCTCCCCAAAAACAGAGCGACGTGCAAGTGTAAATTTGTATAATATCGCGGCGTAGTGCAGGAGTTTTTCAGATACATAATTTAGATGCCCTGAAGGAAGGCTTTCAAGGCATTTTTGCCCAAGGCCAAGAAAAAATAACTGACTTTTTAAAGTAAATCATTTTTGCTAATGCACAATTAATGGCAGAGGAGAAAGAAAGTAAGTCTGGGAAGTAGGTTATGCAGAGACCCGACCTGCCCTCACACATGGACATGAGCGAAGGAGTGCCAGTCGTGCTCGGGATATGCAAATGAGGTGCAGGAAGGGGAGGGGCCGCAATACTGTGCGTGTGTGTTTATCGCGTTTTACATTTTTTTGATGTTGTTGTTCTTCTTGCTTTGACGTGAGGGCATCCCTGTGTTTTAGGGTTTATGTAAGTTTATATATTGTCACTGTGTGTAAGATTGTGTACCACTTTTCTAAAAAGCTCTCCCTTTCGTCCAGGAGATGGTTTAGACAACAGCGTGGCCTCACCCGGCACGGGCGACGATGACGATCCAGACAAGGACAAAAAGCGACAGAAAAAACGAGGCATCTTCCCTAAGGTCGCCACCAACATCATGCGGGCATGGCTCTTCCAGCATCTCACAGTAAGTGTCTGTCTTTCCATGAGCTCTTTCTGTATCTATGATTGGGAAAACAATGCTGAGATCGCACGCTAGTACTCTTAATTGAAACTCTTACAAATCAGAATCAATGCACAGCTATCAACATTCATAGAACAGTTAGATCCGGCCGCTTTTGAAACGCTTGTCTGCGTTGTGTTACTCAGCGACATGCACCGCTTGATCCTGATCCTGAGCAGTTTTCATTTGAAAAGCAGCACTAAACTAATTATTTAGCCATTTTGTGAGTGTAATAGCATTTTGATGTTAAAGTCCCAATGTAGTCAATAATTGTATCCATTAAAACTCATCTTTGATCACAAAATGACATATTTAAGGGTTTTTTCCTTGAAGAAAATGTCTTCATGCCTTAAAATAGCTTGACTGTAACTCGACACCCTTGCCTCATTTAGTATGCGCGGTTCTATGAATATGCAAATGAGCCCCGCCTCCACTCACTCACTCAGCTCAGAGATCCACGGGTTGACGATCACACGTTGATCTGATTGGTTACAAGGTAGTTTGTGACGTCAGAAACACCAGCGATTTCAAAGCGTGTTTTTGTGTCTTTGGTTCACTGCCGTTTTAAGGAGGAAATACTCAGAAATGCTGTCGACTTATGAATTTACACATGGTTTGTCTTAAAGCAGATTAAAAACACCACATAGACATATAAACAACATTAAAAGCTGGATTTCCACCACAGGGGGACTTCGAGTTCAGTATCAGAATCAGTTCCTCGCGAAGAACGTTTTTAGGGTTCAGTGTAAGTCTAGTTGTTGTGGCACTAGTAGAGAGCGCTGTGTGTGTGTTGGTTTAGAGAGGTGGCATGCGGGGTCGTGTTCCCTCGGCCTCTCTGATGTCACGACATCATCCGCGGCTCAGGATATATCGATCGGGACGGGAAGGGTCGGGTTTCTGAGGGATGAGCATGTGAACTGAGAACGGCCATGCGTCTGTAGGACTGTGTCTGTGGAGGACTGCCGTAAGAGTCTGGCTTTGGACCCAGTGATCTAACTCAAGCCAGAATAATGACGGCTAATTAAAAGGGCTGTAAAGCCATTAGAAACATTAGAGGGATAATCAGAGGCGCTGAACTCTGCCATGCGCTTATAACTCTCATACTCATCAGAACAACCATTTGATGGACAAAGACACTTCACTTTTCTCTGCATTATTCTTGCACTCTTTTCATTTGTCGTCCCTTTCGCACTCTCAGAGCCACTTGTGTGTAAAGCAGTGAAGAGAGAGCCACCTACCTCGCCGCTTTTACCCACAAACGCCTCTCGCTTCTTTCACTCGGCTCCATATCACGCAGGAATTTCACACTGTTTTCAAAGATCATTAGGCGTCTTTACTGGCAGCTCAGGAGATCCCCATTCACGACGTTCACAAGAGACGCACTCCCGTTTCCTTTTAGAATTGTTTTAAAATGCGCTGAAAACCTAAGGAGAAGTTTTCATTAATGGAAATACAGAAGTTTCCATCATCCTTTTAGATGTTTCTCTCATTTCAGAGTCTTTTATGTGTGTGAGTAATAATTCATCCTTTTTAACGCACCTTTCTATTTTTTTTCTGACCAAAAAGGCTTAATTGAATTATCCCAAAGTACCAACCGCTGCCCCCCGCGCAATCCTTTACACCGCACGGCCGTGCCACACACTAACACATCAGGCCTTTTATTTTAATTTGTTAAGCAAATGTATTTTCCAGTTCAGGATGCATTGGTGCGCGGGTGAATTCATGGGGACTTTGGCCCTGAATGGCCCGTAGCGGCAGCTCTCCATTCAACCATTCATTCAAGGGTGCAAAAGAAAAGCAGCGAGGTTGTATTTTCTCAACCGCGGGGCCAAAGCGGAGCTGCTCTTCCATGAGCGGCGGGGGTCCCTTTACATATGTTCTCAACATTGAGCCATTGTCACTTATTCTGAGGGGCTCAAAAGGACGTAACCCCTTCCCTCCCCCCGTTTCCATCCCCCGCGCCTACAAAACAAGGCGCCAGCTAACAGTTACAATTGTGGGCTAAAATCGATGGCCTCCACTCCCAAGGAACGCTTTCCCTCTCTGACGCTCTGAGCCCACCCCTTACATGGGTGAAGCCTCTCTGAGCCAACGGGTCATTTGGGGCCAACAGCCAAATCCCAAAGCGGTGCGAAGGATAAACCCCCAAGAGATGCATGTAGTGCACATTCGCCACCTGACTGAACTGGAGAGTTTGGGTCAGAATGCACTGCCGGTGAAGCCCGAGAGATGCGCTTTTGCTCCTGGAGCTCTCTGGATCTCTTCCAGTGCCATTAGCGGGTAGGAAATCCCAGATGGCTGCTGTAAGCTTTCCCATACGGCACAGAGCTTATGTTATCGGAAAGATAAACTCCTCTATGGGGTGTATTGCTCTATTAGACTTCATATTTAATGAACGAGAGAGGAGAGCGTTCCACTAGGCTCACAGTAGGGCAGTGGTGAAGTGTAGTCATCGCTGCAGGGTCACCCAACAGTTTAATGGAGACAAACTTTGAATCCTCTCAATTAGTCTGTTGGCGCCCTTACTGTGTCTCCTGCTAAGAAGAGGGTCAGCCTGCAATGAAAACAGGAAGCACTCAGATACAAAGATATCACTCCAGGCCTGTGCTGTCCTTTCACTTCGGTAAGCCTACAAAAAGCAGTGAAAATAAATAGGGTCGTTTGAGCTGGGCGGCCTGAAATGAGGCTCAACCAATGGCATGAGGATCTGGGGAAAAGTGAATATTTATTGGACAATAATGTAGGGCAGGACTTTAATTGTTTTTGTATCCATTGGATTTGATTGGGTCGTGAAAAGTTAGTTGTGATGTTATTGGCTTAGTTTATTTTGGTAACACTTTACAATGAGGTTCATTAGTTAACATTAGATAATGTATTAACTAATATGAACTAACAATGAGCAATATATTTACTACAGTATTTATTAATCTTGGTTAATGTTAGTTAATAAAAATCCAGCTGTTCATTGTTTGTTCATGTTAGTTCATAGTGCATTAACTAATGTTAACAATTACAACCTTTGATTTTAATAACGTATTAGTAAATGTTGAAATTAATTTGAACTAAGATTAATAAATGAGTATTGTTCATTCTTAGTTCATGTTGACTTAGGTAGTTAACTAATGTTAACCCATGAACATTATTGTAAAGTGTTACCTTTATTTTTTCCCTTAATAACAGGCTTTACATCAACTAAAAAAAGTCAATTCAATGGTGGAGAAAGTTAGTATATGTTGCAGAAAGTATATGAAAAGTTTTCTTCAGAATAACATGCACTTATTAAATGTAAGGGCATTTAGTAAAGATGGTTGATTTTGAGTTCATTTTGACTTAGTGAATTAGTCAGAAACAGGCAGCTGATCATTTCTGATCTTTTGCTTTTGATTCACAAGTTACAAACCTCATCAAATGACTGTGTAAGCAAATAAACAGGATTAGCCAGGGGTCAGGCTGTCCCACAGTAAAGCAAACAGACTCGTTCCTCAGGCTTGACTCAATTAAACGTTTGGGCTGATCAGTTCTGACTGTTTGCATGTCTGATTCACATCACTGTTCATTTCCACTGCAGCACATCTGACAATTGTTTTAAACAATGGACATCTACATATAAACAAAATGTACACTTAAAAAAAAAAAAACTTCAGACAAGCCCCCCCCCCCCCCTCTCTCTCTCTCTCTCTCTCTCACACACACACACACACATAAAATGTGGTCGGTAGGTTGTATGAGTTGTATGAGTACCCCTGCTGTATGAGTTTTCTCAGGAAAGGTTTCCTCCCTCACTGTTTGCTGTAATGCAGGGCATTCTTAAAGCAGCAGTTTCATTTAAGGCCCAGCGAGGTTGTTTAGTGACGCTCCGGGGGGTTGCAAAGGGGCAACACTAATCTATCATGGGCGTGTTTGCCATCCATCACCAGTGCAGCCTATATAACAGTTCACTTCTCAGTGTGTGTGTGTGTGTGTGTGTGTGTGTAAGGAAGCCTGAGACCAGAAACATACTTACACTAATGTGTGCTTTTGCACCCCTTGTGGCAATGCTGAGAATGGAAACAGTTTTGGTAAAGCTGTGTTTTGGACAGTGACCCTACAGTGGGGACTCACTCTATCTGCTTTCTGCCCATTTGATCTGTTGATTCAGACCTGTTGTAAGTCTAGAAAATCAAGTATGTCACTGCAAACTGCCCACTGCTGCAGTCAGCTGACCAGTTGTCCATATCGAGTGACTCTTTCATTCTCGCAGGTTGTGGAATTACGTTAGACCCACATCAACCTTCATCTCCCGTACGCAAGTACTTGGAAATAGTTGCTGTGTGTGTGTGTGTGTGTGTGTGTGTGTGTGTGTGTGTGTGTGTGTGTGTGTGTGTGTGTGTGTGTGTGTGTGTGTGTGTGTGTGTGTGTGTGTGTGTGTGTGTGTGTGTGTGTGTGTGTGTGTGTGTGTCTGTGTGTGTGTGTGTGTGTGTGTTTGTGTGTGTGTGTGTGTGTGTGTGTGTGTGTGTGTGTGTGTGTGTGTGTGCTTGTGTGTGTGTATGTGTGTGTATGCTTTCGGTGTTTGACAGATCTTGGATAACAGTGCCTGAGAAGAAGCTTTTGCGTCAACTAGCATTTGGCATCAAGTTGTTCAGCATCAATATTAGCTTCACTTCTTAAATACAAATTTTGTTTTCAGATCACTGCATCCTTATTTAAACTGTTGCAGCTGCATTATGCTTTAATATGTCTCTGTGCATTAACATTTATAACCTGAAGGCAATTGTTAGTGTGTTCCTCTTTCTTGATCTTGTCTTTGAGCATCATGCTGTATGTTGTGTAAGACTGAACTTATAGCATGTTTTATCATGGATTGATGCTTTCTGGAGATGAATGAGTCTCTGAAATCTTTGTCAGTTGAGGGATGACCTTGCAGACACTTGGAATGCTCCAACATACCCAGACTGAGTCAGTATTAATAAAGACAGCTTGGACAGGCTGGAACACGCTGTTCTATGCATGTGTGTGTGTGTGTGGAGGGGAATGCTTTTGCTCTGACCTGAAGATACACATAAACAGTAAGGAGAACAAGAACTCTAGTTTAGTAACTCTAGATCTTACTGGACAGATCTAACTGACTTCCACACAGACCAACCCACTCGTGTCTGCCCAGAACACCAGGCTGGCTAACGGCCCAGGGAAGGGCAAATCCTCAAACTTCAAGCACTTGTTGGTTTTCAGAGGTTTTGTGTTTTCCCCCCAATGGACTTTTTGATAGACTGACTTCAGTATTACATTCAGTAAGGTCAGAAACAGAAACATATACAAGAGCGAAGGCACCAATGCCTGCCCAGAAGATTGCAAGAATGTGATCCAGATTTGTTATTATTCAGGTAGCTGCTATAAAACGTGAGGAAGTTTCACTAACTTGCTCAGCATGATTCTGTCTATACTGTTGACCTAAAAGATGAAACTGGTCATAGATGTGATTAGAAGGCATAGAGAACTCTAATGCCTTTTATAGCAACCCTTGTGGTAAAGCTATAAGTAATAAACTGTGAAATCAATGTGTGCACTCATATACTTGCTTACATTGTGTCTCAGGCTAAAAAGAGGGAGGAACTAGGGGTGTGGTCGAAGAAACAACTGAGACATAGAAGCTGAAAGCTAAGAGAGGATGGCCGTGTGTGTGTTTGTGTGTGTGTGTGTGTGTGTGTGTGTGTGTGTTTGGAGCAAAAATCAAAACCAGACTGTGCTTCTCTGTTTAGTTTGTCAGGGGACTGGCGCTCCTCTGAATCCCAGAGCTCTATTTCTGCTCTGTGATCTTCCCGCCCTTTCTCTGCTGCTGTTTTTATTCTGTTTTGTTTTTCCAGCACTTCTCCTCACAAGCCTCCCTCTGAGCTCTGTCTGCACCTCCTTTATGCTATTTCATAATGACGACCGAGCGCTGTGACTGCACAATATCATTTCATATCTTGAATGGTGCATCAAAGGCAACAAACAAAACGCACCAATTTGCTGTGGTTTCTGTTCAGCCTCCCAAGATGCTGGCGAACTGAAGCCTTCCGTCGACTGCTCCGCCACACTGTGGTGCCAGTATCTGATGCTCACCGTTCAGGCTCATAAGGGAGGGTTTCATGATGACTAAAACCTGTGAGCAATATAAAAAAATATTCACAAAAAGCCAAAGAAAAAAGGCAGATATAAATAAAAGAAAATGTACTAAAGACACATATCCTAATCAAACTGGAGCGTTTTGGCTCCAGATGTGAATGCATGTGAATATTGATCAGATCGCTGTAGTTGTAATGTCCCCGGGGCACGACAAACCCTGCTCAAATCTACAGCGATTTAGATAAAGAGAATTGGCAAGACACAACGGATTTCAGCAAGCATAACCTCCTCCTTCTTTCTCCTCCTCCTCTCCCCCTTCAACCAGGGAGCAGAATAAAAGGAGGGAAAACCTGTAATTACACACACTCTTCTGAATCTCCCTTAATGTTCATTATTTAAAACCGGCGGCAATTACAAGTTCAAAGGGGCTTAGAGGGCCAGCAACCTGCATAATCGCCAGCAAATGAAGTATAGCGTGTTCACGGCAGCGGAGCCGCTGCTGGGGGGGGTGAATCATACATTTCCATACGGGCACAAATCTCTGCCACCTCAAGGCTCCAGCGTGCACTATCCCTGCCTCGCAATCCTCTTAGCCACGGCTTTTTGTCTTTCTTCACCCACCAGCTACCCTCCGACATGTAAAGCATATCAAACTTTACCCTGGCTTATGTTGTACATTCACAGTTATTTGTCCTTATGTTTATGGCTGCCAGGCCGCCCACCCTCTCCTCCAGATTACTCTGCTCTGTTTCTCTCTCCTCCTCTCTTTTCCTCCCATTTGACGTCACATGCATGAGATGCGGGCGCAGGAGTGAGCGCGTCCCCACAGGTGTATCTCAGTTACCTTAGGAGACAGTCACAGCAGCCAATTCTGTCCACAGGTGGCTCTTTGCTCATCAAGAAGAAGGCTTGTGAGCCCAGCGGTTAGCTCTGGTTTCAGAGCCGCCCCAACCGGCGGTCATTGTATACATCCTCCTCTACATCTACACCTCCACACAAAAGGCTGTCTTTCTCTCTCTGTGCCATGTTTATCTTCTTCCTCTGTCCAGGTTCAGTGCTGCAGGTCACCTTTCTTTCTGTACGGCTTTCGTGTGCCTCCCCCCGGTCAGTTGTGCTGCTGTTTGCATTAGGGATCTTTGATAAAATCTCCATAGGGATTTGCTCTAGTGCTCACACCATTTCCTGCCTGCTGCTTTCATTGTTTGTCTGGTTCGCATGGGGGACCGTACAAGTCCCACCTGAATACAATAAAACGTTGACGCTCTTTGGCGTGGCAAACAGCAGACATTTCATTTTTCATTCAGCAAAATCTCCTCAAAAGGAAGCGAAGACTGGCTGTTTCATTAAGTGGCCCATCCAGGCAGACACGTGCACCACAGCAGAGCTCATGTTTACCCAAGCAAGTGTGCATATTAGAACGGAATCCATGGAGAGATTAATGGGCTACTGCCTCTGTACCATTGATTATCTAAACGCCATTTTTCCCTCTTCCTGCACACGTATTAAAAAGTAATGAAGCCTACGGAGGAAAGGAAGGCAAGACTTCACGCGTCATTTTAAGTTATCTGGACTCTAACAGTGAGGAATCTCTTTAAGGCACGTTTTGAGCAGAATTAAGTAAACAAATGTGGAGTATGCTTTTGAAACAAGCTGTGGCGACTAGAAAAATGTGCTGAAGCAAAGACGAGCCCCTGACACGTGGAGGAGACTCTGCAGATGTTAGCAATTCCCCAACCTTACAACAAGGCTGCAATTACAATCGATTTGGTAACCAATGACAGTAATGGAAATGTGGAAGAACATCAGAAGCACCCAGGATTAGAACGATCTACAAAGCCAGTTCAATAGTATGTTATAGGTCCCTTAACAAGTGGCTCTAGGCGGCTGTCCATCGTATGCCTTCTATTTGCAAAGCATGGACGTTTCCACTAGCACCGTCTCCATGCATCTCCATTCTGTTCTCCTCTGTCAAGGCCCTGCTGAAAGGGTGGGGGTGGCCTCTTTCAGGGAAATAACTTCCTGAGACATTACGTGAATCAGCAGACAGCCTTATGGCCCAGACCTTCCCAAGAGTCTAAACGCTGGAGTTAAAGGTGAGGAACCACATTGAAAACCTGATGGGAAACAGTTTTTCCTGCCCTGCAGAGCTTTATTTTGAATGCTCTTGGCTTCATTTGGTTTTAGTATGTGGTAATGACTTCTGCACTAGATCTTCCTCTACAGAGCCCAACCCTCAATGTCATAGCCATTACTGAAGCACTTTTACCATTACAGAGGCATGCCGTTCGATTCCCGTCAGTCAAAGTTGACTGTACTGCGCTCAACTCTGCACTAGATCATGAATTATTGTGCAGCGGTGGGGCGAGGGATTGAGGAAGGGAAAAAAAGGAAGAGTAGAAGTAATGGCTGAGAAAATACACAAACACACAATGGAAAGAACACAACAACAGCTGTCTTCTCTGCAAAGTGATTGGAGAGGAGCGGGGCTTGGGTTACATTCCTGAGATGGGGATGGCTGGTGTTGGTTTCAGAGGTGGGGGCAGGTGGTGGGGGTGGAGACAGCTCAACAAGTTGTTGAAAAGAACACAGACGCTTGTCATCAGCCTCCAGAGCAGGGAGCCATCTGAGTGCATTTTAGTCACAGAGGTTAATGACCTCCCTTTGCTCTTCCGTCCTGCTGGAGTCCAGTGCACCAGCAGCACTCTGCTGTGTTTGAGCTCACAGTTCTTCCTTGTGGCCTGGATCAGCCCAAAAAGCTGTAAGTGGATCCTGACAATCCCTTTTTATCTCTCCCTCTAGGGCAGCGCGTAAACTTTCAGAGTAACGATGGTGTTTGGATTACTGTAGCTCCCTTTGATGCCTCGGTATGCACCATGCAAAGTGCAGAAAGAAGAAAGACCGAGACAGAACTGATATGTACTTTTTTTTTATTTGCCACTTTTGTGGACGCTTTTTTATCCAAAGGGACCTACAGTACATTTACTACAAGGACCGTCCACCCATACCAATGTGGGGTCAAGTGATAGGGAAACTCAATCCTGTCATGAATCGCTCCTTTTGGGGTTTGAACAACCCTGCAGTTATTGCACAAGTTGTTAATCTGCTCTGATAGATACAAGGTTGAAATTCTCACCAACCTTTTAGGTTTCAAACTTCCTTTTATCCTGTGCAGTTTCATATGTTAGGAAACCTTTAGAAAAAGAATAAAAAGAATAAAGCCAGCTACATTTCTTATTTTGTGCTGCCTGTTGACCCCATCCACTAATAAACGGTAAGCTGAGCAAGCTGTTGGTCATCCTCTCATGGGATTGTTGGGTAGCTGCCAGTTTCCTGCTTGCTTTGTCAGTGGATAAAGTCAGTAACAAACGAGAAGCCTACAGCCAAGCCGGTCAGTCAGGTCAGAGGTCAGCAGACCTCAGGGCAGGATTGTGCAGAGGAACACTATGGGGAGAGCACAGGCGGCTGGAATGCACTGAAAAGGGGCCCTTTGCTCCGTTCCTCAGCTCTCCTGCTTTCAGAGCCATTAAATCTCTTCATACATCCCTTAGTCTTGAGCATCAAAAGTGGAGAGTCCCCAGGGCTCATAGCAATCCACTGCCTGAGTTTGTAGTACTGATGCCCTGTGTAAGGGAGAGTATTTACGGGTATGAATTGAGGTTGCTTTGGCTCCGTCAGTTGTCTCGCAAGGTTTCTGCGATCACGACTGCGAGAGATCTTTGACTAAGTCGGGGTTTTCTGTCGTGCTTCGGTTGACTTGATCATTTTAGCTAGGCTGAGTTTACTGAAAATCTTCATGGCGGCCTCTTTATGCTGATACATTGTTTAGTCCTTTTGGAGAGCCAGCTAAATGGGCGCCATGCTTGACTTCTACATTTTTAGCATCATTAACCTACAGGAAATTGCCCCTGCAGCTGTTTGCCGGCTGCTTGGTTGCTCCACATTCCCAGCTAATGGCTAAACATTGAGGTTTCCTCTACTGTGAGTTTTGACTGTAAAGCAGATTTGACTACATGGATTTGATGGTGTAACAGATGAAACATAACATTATAAGTTTAGAACTCTGGATTGTTCGTTTGTGACTACTAGTAAAAGATGCTATCATGCCATTAATTGCTGCTCCTAAACCAAGCCACAGAGACAGCGTGTGTAAATAACCCTTCCTGTCATTAAGAACGCTTACTAAGCTAAATGAAATGTGCTTTGTATATCTTAGATTAGCCTGTTCTATTGCCTTGTCCTTCGGTCTCAAATGCCAGTACAAAAGGAGTCTTACAATAATGTGTGCTGCCAAGATCTGCTTGCATAAAAGGGGTTGGCTGGAATATTGAGGGGCTGGTGAACTACTTTGTTGCCCGCAAGCAGAACGACCCTGTTGTTCTTTGGTTGCCCAGTGGCCTTTTTGCCAACATTTCTGTTCTCCAGCCCAGTCCATGTACCCCACAAGCAATAAACATCCCTTTCTCTCTCTCACGCAGGCAAAATATATTAAAGAATAGCGTAAGTAAGTTTTGCCCTTTGGGATGGTGGGGGCAAGACAGCAGTAAGCCATAAGTTGTAGCACAGTGGCCCAATGAACGTGACCCGTAAGGTCTCGGCTCCGTTGCTCACGGGTGCCATCTAGACTAATCAAGTCATTACAGACTGGTGAAGGCAGCGACAAGAGAGAACTCTTGCTCTGTGCTCCCTTAGAATGTTGGATGAGTAGTGCATTGTTGCCTCAATCTTATTAGGCCAGATATCTTTTTTTTTTTTTTTTTTTTTTTGTGAATTTGTTCTGAGGCCAGCAGGTTGTTTGCCTCATTTCACAGGCTTTCATTGTACAGTGTGAACTCAGGTCATGTTTATCTACTTGATTTGCCAATTTGCCTCTGAGCATGAGTGGTCACATGACTTTATGACAGCAGTAGTGTCAACTGACAAGACTGTACTGCTTTCAACTCCCATTCACATTCCCTTCCACTTTTTCCAGCCTGAAATGAATCTGTTTGAAAACCGCTGTTAAGACATCACAGGGAATATGCCTCAATCTCCTGCATGCAGTCAAAAATAGCTAGTTGATGACAGAACCTGCTGCAAAAAATGAAGTTAAACTCGTGCCCCAGAAGTGTTTGACTAATCAGGTGGAAAGAGAAATTCTAGGGCTGTTGTGGTGAGAATTTAATTTGGTCAAATGTACACCCTAAAGCCAGAGGGTTAAGAGGATGAGAGGAGATTCAGTCTATCTTCTGTTCCCCTTTCCCTACGCAAGGACATGGAGATCAGGTTCCTCCCCTTGAAAGAGCCGACTGGCCGCGTCTGTAAGAGAAGCCATGAACCTGATCTGATGATTAACTAGCCTCATCACTATGGCTGTGGGCCACATCCAGACACACACACATAGAAGAGGGTTTTTTGTGTCCAAGTCACAAGGTCTGCGCAAACCCCCACTGCCCTTATTCGTGGGATTTGCCGAGTCAAGCATCACTATTACTGCTACTCCTAGTCAGTGTTAGTGATTTCAACAAACACTAAACATCGCATATCCATTTGTGCTACAGTTACACTACATCTAAAGACACACATTTGCTTGTGTGTTTCTCAAGCATCATAACCGAGGGAGCACATGTCAGTTTCTTGAGCGGTTCAGCAGCCGTTAAAGAGCAAAAGTTTTCTCTAATTGTTTGTATCACTCACTGTGTGTTTTGCTCCGTGAGTATGTGTGTACCGGGCTGTGTCTGTATCTCTCACTGCAGTGGGTGTGTGTTTGTTCCCCTGTGCGGTTCTCTCTGACGGCCTTGAGAATGGGAGTGATTGATTTTTAGCGCTAATGCTTGTTTACCCTCAGCAACTGCGTTCCAGGCCAACCTCACGGGGGTGCCCACCTCCTCCTCACACCCCTCCCAGCATCCCCCTCCGCCTGGCCTTGCCAATCCATGTTTTCGCGGGGCAACAGTTTGCTTGGCAGGCAAATTGATTGCAAGAGTCGCTCTAGAACCTTGCACCATCTTCAGTGAACATAAATTATTGGTGTAGAGCAAACGGGGGGGCTGGCGGTAGTCCAGCGGCTCCAAGCCCAGCCCTGTCAGCAATTGTTGTGGGGGCACAGAGAGAGAAAGAATGAGTGAGAAAGAGACATATGAAGAGAGGGAATCGAGCTGCTCTCCTCAATAGCTTTTCATGGCGCGCTGGGCTCCAGGTGCCCCTTTGAAGCCATTTAAATTGAAACTGTTTTACCTCTGAAAAAACCCAGCATGGCAGTCATGACTGAGTCTGATCCCAGAGCTGCACGAACACTGGTTTGCTCATACGTGAGCATGCCGACGAACACAACGACTGCCGGTATGCACACATCGTTTGAGCATCGGGGGGTGTATTTGAGATGGTGCATTTCATAAAACTGAGGACGTGTTCCCTTTTGTGTGTGCATGTGAGTCGAGTTGCATTCTTGCCGGCTTCCTCCTTGTTGTCTGGATGCAGCGTAGAGCTGAAGAAAATCAAACGCACACAAAACACTACCTAAGCACACACATTTAACCTTAGACACACACAAACTACTAGAATACACAGAAGCAAGCTCCTTTTGTCCATCTTTTAAACAAAACACTCTTTTAGCTTCTGTTCTGTTGAGCAGACATCAATCACAGCGCCGCTGACACACACCATGAGTCATGTTATAATCAAAGTTCACTTTCTAAACAAATCTGCCTTTCTCACAGTAAATGCAGTGTTCCTTCTTATGACAAATACTTACAACAAACACACCACATTGCAATTATTCATGAATTTGCGTTGTAAAATGGGATATATATATTATATTCAAATCAGTCTTATCAAAATAAACCTGCAGCCTTCATTTGGCTGGAATATCATGCTTGCAGAAACACACATATGTAAATGCATTATTAACAGCCTCTCTAAATTTAAAATGTGCCAATCTTTCTGCAGATTTCTGTGTAGCAGATATTAAAATGTCATTCTGGGCTTTGATTGATTTTATTGGGAGTCTGTGTTATCTTGCTTCGCTCAGTTTGATTAAACACACAGAAACGATCACAGTCAATTTGAGCTGTGCGTCACGGGGAAACTCAAATCCTTCAGCGATGATGGAGTAGTTTGAGAATAATTGAAATTGTTGGTAAGAGACAATGGAGTTTTGAGAACGTGCCCTTCATTTCCGTTCCACAAACCTCTAAAACAGACAAATAAAGCACGTAGTTTTGAGCGTGTGATATGATAGTATTCCTGTGAGCAATAGCCATGATTCACTGTCTCGGTTAACTATAGACCTGATATAGTCCAGCTAGGAGAAACACACTTCTAGCCAAAATAACCTTGAATTTGCTTTTTGCCAAAATAACTTGCGAGATGTATGAAATTCCATCATGTAAGCAAAGCCAACAGTGAGTACAAGGTGTTTGGTTTCTTTTCTTTGACATGTTTTAGATGATTAGTCTGTTCTTGGGCTCTGGTTTAGACGTCTATTAAATTTTCATATGTCAGGGCTGTGTTTGTATGGCTATTAGACATCTTTTAAATGCAAAATTGCTTGCTGGGATCATACTATCACCTTTGTCACATATTGTTTGTGTTAGCATGTTAGCATCTAGCTAAATGCATTACCTTAAAGCTTAACATTTCGGTTTGTGCAGTTAAAAACTGCTGTGATTCTTGCGTGCAAACTCAAAGTCAAAAGTGAACCCATTGATTGCACAATGGATCGTGGGTTAAAGTAGCCTAAAAAAGCACACAATCAAAAACACACTGCATCATTCGGCTGACTGTTTGTCTGATTCTTATCTGGCGTACTATCTAGAATGTATAGTATGTGGATTGTGCTGCAGTGATTCAGTAGCTCAGTCGGGGGATGTGCTGGTTTTCATTAGGCTGCAGGACTCTTTAATTCATTGCAGTCTGGCCTCGTACTGATGAAGTCATTCATCAAGCTCACGGTCAGCCGCTCCGTTGGGGAGTGTGTGTGTGTGTGTGTGTGTGTGTGTGTGTGTGTGTGTGTGTGTGTGTGAAGGGGGGTTGATGTGTGTTTGGGGGCACTGGGGGTTCAGGCTCGACGTTACATGGAGTTGCGGTGAAGAGCACATCACACCCTGTAATTTAGCCAATAGAGTGCAAACACACATGCACACACATGCACTCTGGGAAATAAAATCGGCCCACATGCACTTGCCGCGGACTGCATGATGCACTGACACATCCCCGAGGACTCCTTCCCGAACCGCGTGTGTGTGTGTGTGTGTTCAGAATGGCGCAAGCAGCAAAAAGCCCGTGCCATTAACAGGCTGCAGCGTAATTAACAGTTGATTCGATCGCCGGCTAGCGCTGGCATCTGCAATAAAATAAGCTGCTCATTTTTCTGTCTAATAATTTATAGACTGCACCTCTTCACATTCTGTGGTCAGTCCGTTTCTCAGGATATTGCTCCGGCTCTTAGTAATTCACTCTATTGATTGAGTTTAAAGTGACAGGAACACTTTCAATCTTTCTCTGATCTCTCATGCTAAGTTTACTCTTCATCATGCTGTTAGCGTGTCATGCACACCGCTGGACGAAATTAATAATTCATATAAAGGTAGTGCTCTGTTCGGGTTTCACTTGTTTTGTAATTTGATGCTTTATTTTACAGTGCTAGACTCGACCTGCGATGTCACTCGGATGCGCGTTACTCTGCTGTGTTTACTAGTGCTGGGCAATGATTAACCGTGACTAATCGCATAAAAAAAAAAAAGTTTGTTAACATAATATATGTGTGTGTACTGCTTATAATTATTTTGTATATATAAATACACACACACACACATGCATGTATATATTTTAGAAATATTTGCATGTATATGCTGTATATACATAATTTATATATAAAGATAAATATTTTATATATAAATAACACATTTTTCTTAAGTATACACATGCATGTGTGTGTATTTATATATCCAAAATAATTATACACAGTACACACGCATATATTATGTAAACACAAGCTTTTATTTTGGATGTGATTAATCAATGCCCAGCACTAGTATTTAAAGAACGCAAAATTTAGGTTCTTGTAAAAAAAAATAAAAAAAAGATGTGCAATTCTTTTCTCTGTGCATAACCCCAATGCATATTCCCATCCATGTTATAATACCAGTGCATGATAATAGAGATTGTGGATGCCATCATGTGTGGATTTATAAATCCCAACATTTCCGTGGCGTTTGTAACGTCTATCAGGCCCAGGCTCTGTATTTACAGTGATTTGTGGAACAGAGCTCGATGAAACTGGATCTGTTGTACATTGTGTGTCTGCGGTCAGGATATCTTAAGCTGGCTTTGAAGGGTTTTAAGCGTTTTCTGTTTTTATCCTGTCAGGGAAGAGCAGATATAATGTCTTCTCAGTTTGTGAAACGTGTGTCTGGTTTGTGTGAATCATTGAGCGCTGCAGTATTTATATGGGTTTGCTGTAATGACCGGCACATGCCTGAGAAACACTGATACAGAGAGGACAGTTTAATGACGGCACATGAGATTCATTAATGTCTGCTTTCAGAATTCAACAGAAATGTAAACAAATAGTTCATCATTGATTAAAGGCTTTAGCTACATTTTTATGTTCAATGTGGATTATCAGCCGATTGCAATAATAATCTAATATATATATATAAATGTAATAATATAGAGAACCAGTCACAAAATCTGCTGCTGTGTGTGTGAGAATCACACACACTCACACACACACACACACACTCTCACACTCTCACACACACTCACGCACACACGCACACACACACACACACACACACACACACACACGCATATGTGTGTGCTCTTCAGTCTTGCCAAGCATATGTCAGCACTTAGCAATCAAAAAATTTATTTCTATGTGCCCATTATCATATTTCTTTGTTAATGATTTTAGCATATTAAAAGCTCCAGTGTGCACAAGTAGAAATCTGATTCATGCGTCTCTTTTTCCTTCATTATTTTTTCAATCTTACAATTGTTTTGTAATTAATTGGACACATTCCTGAAACGTTCCCTCCTCGCGCTCTTTAATTAAACTGGCCGTCGGTTTCTCAATGTGAGGCTCAGGGTCAAGATCCAGTCCAGCGCAGTGTAATGGCTTTATTCCTGTGACTTTTAGAACATGTGTTAGTGTGTGTGTGTGGGCGCACGTGTGGCGGTGTCTGAATAAAGCGGAGTGTGTGGTGTGTTTGGTTGTTAATCTGCCTCTTAAACACATCTGTCAGTGCGGATCACTATTGTTCGTCATGCTTCAGACACACACGGCACAAATTCAATCCTGCCATTTCTATCATGTCACATTTGGCAGATCAACAGTGACACAAATTATATCATTGCATCCCGCGTGGGGATTGTGTTTGCAGTGTGACTTCTGGCTACTCCAGACCTTTGCAGGAACGTCTTGCTTTAGCGCTTGGCCTGCGTTCAGGAGCAACTCAAGCTGAAGTCATTCCTCTAACCGTCGAGGAAAGGAGGATGTGTTCGGGGTTTAATCCGACCGGAGGATTCACCGCGGTGCCGTACGGATCTGTGCCATACGTCCATTAATCGGTCCAACAGATTCAGTTGCACTGTTTGTGTTTATACAAGCCAAGAACCCAGCTCCAGTGTTTCTCTCATCGGTTGAGCTATTAAACGTGACGCTTGCAAATAATGTATAAAATAGCGGCATGCCATGACCTTGTCCTCAACACTTGAGATTTCTGTCCCTTTTCATTTAAAGGAATTCAATTATCAAAGTATTTGTAGTGAACATTAAAATATATATATGTAAATACAGTAGGCCTATAGAAATTTTATATGCAAGTCAAATACATACATCTTAAATTTAGGCCTTTTTTAAGTTAATATATATATATATATATATATATATATGAAGTAATAATTTTCAGCTATTTGCAAATAATGTTTTTAATTTAACATATGCACACATTCACTCCTAATCACATCCAAAATAAAAGTTTGTGTTTACATAATATATGTGTGTGTACTGTGTATAATTATATTCTGTATATAAATACACACACATGCATGTTGTATATATTTAAGAAAAAAATGTCATTTATATAAAATATTTATATTTAAATACTCATCCGAAGCACGCGCACGTCTTATTGATTTCTCTTTCTAGTCTTGCGCTTAAATGGACAAATTCACACCAAGATTGTCAGCATGTCCGTCTAGCAGACTCAGCCGTAAGTGAACTTACACAGTCGAGAAAGACGGCGCATGTGTACAGTATCAAAAATGCAAACATCACTGAACTTACGCTATTTTCTTCTGGAAACAAACTTTGTTGCATTATTTATCACTGTAAAGCTGCTTTGAAAAAATCAGTATTGAAAAAAGCGCTGTATGAATAAATGTGAGTTGACTCTCAGTGTACTGTGTTCATGCGCTGTGTCTTAAAGTGACAGCAGCCTCTAATATAATATAAAAATGTTCATCAAACAACAAATCACAAGGACATCACTCACAGCTCTGGACTGAATAGCTTTTGTGACTTTAATAATAATCTTTAATTTATACAGTCAAATATGCAATGTTATTTTACATTTGATTACTTTATTCAGTTTCTGTACCTGAAAACTAGTGTCAGCCCTACCTGATAAACCTGAAAAGCACTGTTTCTTTTATTAATATCTTTGCTCTCTTGTATTTATTAGTGCCGTTGCTTGTAGTTGTTCTTTATTTTGATTTGACAATATAGTCCTTTTTTCCATGAACACGGCACATCCCGAACCGAAAGCGTGACCCTGAAACCCAGAGCATAATGAAGTGCATCATCATGGCTGTGTGTAGTGATTCAGGCAGTAATGCAGCATGTCCACATGAAGCACAGTTGTGGTTTGCGTGATGTTCTCCTGGTGCAGATGAGTGGCAGTGCTCAGTGTTGTCTCTGTGATGTTCCCCATGATCCTGACCGGAGCGGGTCTCTCTTGTGTTCTCTTCCAGCACCCGTATCCTTCAGAAGAACAGAAGAAGCAGCTGGCTCAGGACACAGGCCTCACCATCTTACAAGTAAACAACTGGTGAGTCCAGGCACTTTTCCTCTCTTTGAAACATCGGGAAGCTTTCGCGCGCGGACCTTATCGCCGCGTTTTCCTCGCCTTTGACGCATGAATGAATCCGTGGCGGATTACAGATGTGTTGCTCCGGCCGGCAGCGTCTCTGTAGAGCTTAGCTCATAACTGGAGGTGGTGGATTAAATAAAATGATCACAGAGCCAAAGAAATGATACAGGAATTATTTATCAAAATACACGCCCGGGCTCTTTTTTTATCGCTGGCTTAATTTCGTTCGCTACATTCTCCGGCCGATGTTCAGATTAATTGAGCTGACAGCTTCTTTTCAAAACACCGGGAAGGTATTTGCACGGATTTTCTGGCCTTACACAAACTTAATTATACGGAGCGCTCCTTTATCAGTCTAATTCCGTGTAGTGGAGCTGCTATTTACAAATGAGAAGTCCCTGGCTTTTATTCACAGCTTGCTTTAATGTATTTATCGGAGCGGACTCATTTACGCAGCTCTATCTGTCGGGGACAGGCGGCGGCCGAGGGCTTTATCACGCGTCTCCTCGGGGTCAATTGATTTCTGTGCTTTTGTGATTCATTTCCCCTACACCTCATTCTGCTGCGGCTCACATGAGAACACGCCTGGAGAACGAGAGAACGAGAGAATGAGAGAATGAGCTTGATTCGTCGGCCGGATCTGACCAGGTGCTTACATTGACCACAGGAAGAGCTGTTATCTGCCTTTCACTCGCCTGGCGTTTCAATTACAGCGTTCCTGCCCTCACACACACACACACACACACACACACACACACACACACACACACACACACACACACACACATGCTTTGCCTGTTTCATGCTGATTAATGCTGAAATAACCTGCAAACCCCACAAGAACAACACAGAGAGAGAACAAGTGAAGCTAGAGGAACACTTTCAGTGTTAGACCTCAGATACTGAAAGACTTGAGTGTTGTCTATCTATCTATCTAGATGGACGATGACATCACTGTTTCACCAGAGTGGCTATATATATATAAATAAACTAAATTAATATTTTTTACTGCAAAATCAAACATCACTGAACTTACTTAAGCTGGACTGTGACACTGTTGTCTTCTGGAAACAAACTCTGTTGCATTATTTTCCTGTTCTCTGTGTAAAGCTGCCTTGAAATGAGTGTTTGTGGGAGTGATTGTGGGAGTAATTGTGGGAGTGTTTTGGGAGTGTTTGCGGGAGTGTTTGTGGGAGTAATTGTGGGAGTGTTTGTGGGAGTGTTGTGGGAGTGTTGCGGGAGTGTTTTGGGAGTGTTTGCGGGAGTGTTTGCGGGAGTGTTGTGGGAGTGTTTGCGGGAGTGTTTGTGGGAGTGTTTGTGGGAGTAATTGTGAGAGTGTTTGCGGGAGTGTTTGTGGGAGTGTTTTGGGAGTAATTGTGAGAGTGTTTGCGGGAGTGTTTGTGGGAGTGTTTTGGGAGTAATTGTGGGAGTGTTTGCGGGAGTGTTTGTGGGAGTGTTTTGGGAGTAATTGTGGGAGTGTTTGCGGGAGTGTTGTGGGAGTGTTTGCGGGAGTGTTTGTGGGAGTGTTTGTGGGAGTAATTGTGGGAGTGTTTGTGGGAGTGTTGTGGGAGTATTTGTGGGAGTGTTTGTGGGAGTGTTGTGGGAGTGTTTGTGGGAGTGTTGTGGGAGTGTTGTGGGAGTGTTTGTGGGAGTGTTGTGGGAGTGTTTGTGGGAGTGTTTGTGGGAGTGTTTGTGGGAGTATTTGTGGGAGTGTTTGTGGGAGTGTTGTGGGAGTGTTTGTGGGAGTGTTTGTGGGAGTGTTTGCGGGAGTGTTTGCGGGAGTGTTTGTGGGAGTGTTTTGGGAGTAATTGTGAGAGTGTTTGCGGGAGTGTTTGTGGGAGTGTTTTGGGAGTAATTGTGGGAGTGTTTGCGGGAGTGTTGTGGGAGTGTTTGCGGGAGTGTTTGTGGGAGTGTTTGTGGGAGTAATTGTGGGAGTGTTTGTGGGAGTGTTGTGGGAGTATTTGTGGGAGTGTTTGTGGGAGTGTTGTGGGAGTGTTTGTGGGAGTGTTGTGGGAGTGTTTGTGGGAGTGTTTGTGGGAGTAATTGTGGGAGTGTTTGCGGGAGTGTTTGCGGGAGTGTTTGTGGGAGTGTTTTGGGAGTAATTGTGGGAGTGTTTGCGGGAGTGTTGTGGGAGTGTTTGCGGGAGTGTTTGTGGGAGTGTTTGCGGGAGTGTTTGCGGGAGTGTTGTCGGAGTGTTTTGGGAGTAATTGTGGGAGTGTTTGTGGGAGTGTTTGTGGGAGTGTTTTGGGAGTAATTGTGGGAGTGTTTGCGGGAGTGTTGTCGGAGTGTTTTGGGAGTAATTGTGGGAGTGTTTGTGGGAGTGTTTGTGGGAGTGTTTTGGGAGTGTTTGCGGGAGTGTTTGTGGGAGTATTTGTGGGAGTGTTTGTGGGAGTAATTGTGGGAGTGTTTGCGGGAGTGTTTGTGGGAGTGTTTGCGGGAGTGTTTGTGGGAGTGTTTTTGGAGTAATTGTGAGAGTGTTTGCGGGAGTGTTTGTGGGAGTGTTTTGGGAGTAATTGTGGGAGTGTTTGTGGGAGTGTTTGTGGGAGTGTTTGCGGGAGTGTTTGTGGGAGTGTTTGTGGGAGTAATTGTGGGAGTGTTTGCGGGAGTGTTTGCGGGAGTGTTGTCGGAGTGTTTTGGGAGTAATTGTGGGAGTGTTTGTTGGAGTGTTTGCGGGAGTGTTTTGGGAGTGTTTGCGGGAGTGTTTGTGGGAGTATTTGTGGGAGTGTTTGTGGGAGTAATTGTGGGAGTGTTTTGGGAGTGTTTGCGGGAGTGTTTGTGGGAGTGTTTTGGGAGTGTTTTGGGAGTAATTGTGGGAGTGTTTGTGGGAGTGTTTGTGGGAGTGTTTTGGGAGTGTTTGCGGGAGTGTTTGCGGGAGTGTTTGCGGGAGTGTTGTGGGAGTGTTGTGGGAGTGTTTGTGGGAGTGTTTGTGGGAGTAATTGTGGGAGTGTTTGCGGGAGTGTTTGCGGGAGTGTTTGTGGGAGTGTTTGCGGGAGTGTTGTGGGAGTGTTTGCGGGAGTGTTGTGGGAGTGTTTGCGGGAGTGTTGTGGGAGTGTTTGCGGGAGTGTGTGGGAGTGTTTGCGGGAGTGTTGTGGGAGTGTTTGCGGGAGTGTTGTGGGAGTGTTTGCGGGAGTGTTGCGGGAGTGTTGTGGGAGTGTTTGTGTGAGTAATTGTGGGAGTGTTTGTGGGAGTGTTTGCGGGAGTGTTTTGGGAGTGTTTGCGGGAGTGTTTGCGGGAGTGTTTTGGGAGTGTTTGCGGGAGTGTTTGTGGGAGTGTTTTGGGAGTGTTTTGGGAGTGTTTGCGGGAGTGTTTTGGGAGTGTTTGCGGGAGTGTTTGTGGGAGTGTTTTGGGAGTGTTTGTGGGAGTGTTGGGGGAGTGTTTGTGGGAGTGTTTGTGGGAGTGTTTGCGGGAGTGTTGTGGGAGTGTTTTGGGAGTGTTTTGGGAGTGTTTTGGGAGTGTTTGCGGGGAGTGTTTGTGGGAGTGATTGCGGGAGTGTTTGCGGGAGTGTTTGCGGGAGTGTTTGTTTGCGGGAGTGTTTGTTTGCGGGAGTGTTTGTTTGCGGGAGTGTTTGTGGGAGTGTTTGCGGGAGTGATTACGGGAGTGTTTGCAGGAGTGTTTGCGGGAGTGTTTGTGGGAGTGTTTTGGGAGTGTTTGTGGGAGTATTTGCTCGCTCAGGCCTCAGTTAGATCTCTTCGGTCCACCTGACATTCCTGCTGATGTGCCAAAAGCGCCTGAATTCCTCCTGTGATGGTCATTGTGTGGATCCTGCTTTGATATGGAGCACAGGAGAGAGAGAGACAGGTTTGCGCTCTGGATGTCCTGAATCACGTCTTTGTTCGGAGGCACAATCAGACCTGGAGGCACAAGGGCTCTGTGTGTAACGTGTCAATAGACAGCGCGTCTCCTGCTCTGACAAGACCGTCTACCTCTCTCTCTCTTTCTCTCTCTCTCTCTCTCTCTCTCTCTCTCTCTCTCTCTCTCTCTCTCTCTCTCTCTCTCTCTCTCTCTCTCTCTCTCTCTCTCTCTCTCTCTCTGTGCCCGTGGATCTGATCTTTTGCTCTTCGTATGTGTGTGTGTGTGTTTGACGCTCACTGGTGTTGGTGGTTCGTTGTGTAGCTGATGGGTAATTAAATCTGAGACTGCACAGCAATCCTGTCTGACCTCAGAGAGAGAGAGACGTTTCACACACCACACGACAGGAAAGTGCAGTCGCATCTGTGTGTTATTCTATCTGTCTAATCACATGCTGACAGCAACACACACACACACACACACACACACACACACATTATGAGAGAGAGAGACGGGTTTGTCTCTCGTTATTGCTCACTCTTGCAGTCGATTCTGGGAGTTTCTTCAACTTCAGGAACTTTTATGTCCATGTGGTGCAGATGTTTTGCCATGACTTCATCATTAACTCCAAGAGTTTTAATCTTAAACTATAATTAAGAAAAAGAAATATGAAATGTGAGATATTATTTAATTGTTTTGATATGATAAAATGCTAGATATGACATTAGACAAATGAGTCTGTTTCAAATGTCATTTCCACCACACAATAAATGATGATTTGAAATGTGACGTAAATGAGATTTGTTGGGAAAAACAAGAATGCTTATTGTCTTAAAGTTCACAGGCCTGAAAGTGCTTGAGCTTTGGTTGGGTTTCTTCTGTCTCTCTCTCTCTCATGGAAACTCGTTTGACTAATGAGCTGACAAATGGAGTGGAATATGTGACTTATGAATGACCTTTGACACCTGCTTGATTTCATGGACGTCCAACACTGCCATCTTACCTGAAGCCCACAGACACACACTCTTTCCTGCGGGTGGGTTGTTGATTGATCAGTGGTTTCTGGTGTCAGAATAAACCACATCTGCTGGTCTTCGATCTGTCAGGCCTGAAACGGCTTTATTTGAGACTGTTTTAGACCAGGAGAAACAGTTTCATAACCCCCTCTCTCTCTCCCTCCCCAAACTCAAAGAGGGCACGAACAAACAGATCAGCTTTATGTTTTTTATGATCGTCTCAGTTCGCGCGGCCAGCTGTTATGAAATTCAAAATAATGGCTTAATATTTTCCAAATGTAATGTAAAAAGTATAAACAGGCCTGTGAAGTTGTTTTATTTTCCTCCTCGGATCATGGGAAAGTCATTGAGTTTAAACACATGCCAGTGTTATTACAGTATTATTGAGATACTATTGTTGCTTATATTAATATTTTGAATCATGATTTTTTTATATACAATGCCGTTAAAAAGTTTGGGATCGTTAAGATTTTTAATGTTTTAAAAGAAGTCTCTTCTATAAAAAACGTACTATTGTTAAATATTATTCCAATGTAAAATAATCCAAAAAAAAAAAATGTCCACAACTGTTTTCAACAGTGATAATAATCATAAATGTTTCTTGATCATCAAATCATCATATCAGAATATTCTGAAGGATCATGTGACACTGAAGACTGGAGTAATGATGCTGAAAATTCAGCTTTGATCACAGGAATAAATTACACTTTACTGGATATTCACATAGAAAACAGATGATTTACACTGGAATAATATTTCACAATATTACTGAGTTTGTTGTTGTTGTATTTTTAATCAAATAAATGCAGCCTTGGTGAGCAGAAGAGACTTCTTTTAAAAACATTAAATCTCACCAATCCCAAAACCTTTGCACGGCACCTTTTTATATATGTCTTTATTAATTTTTATTTAATTTCAGTTGAAGTTGATTTAATCAGAAGTGATTTTATGTCGGTCTGTTGCACACGGGCAGAATGATGACTGAAGCTGCTGGTTACCCATCTAACTCTGGCCTAGATGAGGCGGTCGAGTCTCTCTCTTGGTGTCCAGCGTGAGACGAGCCGCTGCCAGAGAGCATCATCACATCGCCTGCATTTAGGGGCCGCTAATTGGCAGTTAATTAGCAGAATTGTCTCAGTTGTTGGTTCCCGAGTGCCGCCCTCCTCCCGCTCCTCCCGCTCTTCATTTGATCCCATATCTTTAATATCTCAATCATCTTCGTCCTCAGTGTTTCTGTCTCGTTTTCCAGCACAAATACCTCAACATTCCTAAATCAAGATACATGTTCTTATGACATAACATAAGAAGTCTTGTTTTCTGAAAAATGTATCAGAGTGTAAAGTTCATGCTTAAGGTCCATTAATAAATGCATTAGTTAACATGAACTTTTACATTTTTACAGCATTTATTAAGTTTTGTTAATGTCAGTTAATAAAATCTCAGTCATTTTTGGTTCTTCTCCAGTAAATGTATTTTGATTTGATGAAAAAAAAAAATATATATATATAGCTAGAAATAACCTTGTAAAAGAGTGTGAGACGGTGGTTTGTGTTCTGGGATGGTGCGTTTTGTTTCGAGGGAGAAACAAATGGAGAAAGATTGAAGAAAGAAGAGAAGGTGAATAAGTGGGTTAATTTATATGGTTTGACGCATCGCTGTAGGATCGAGCTGCGCCTCAGGCCATCTGTGAGCCGAATAGCAATTTTATTACATTGTCATTAAAGCAATTTCACAGCAGTATTGTTTGTTAATGAGAGTCTCGAACGAGGAGAGATGTTACGGACAGGAGTAGCACTGAGCTTCTCGATCTGCTCTTTTATATATCGCTGGGAAATAAATGCGCACTCACCCTTCCCGTCTGTCTCTGTGCTCGGGCTTGTAAATGGGAAACCCACTTAAAGCTGAAATATAAAGTCTATACTGCCAAGGTTCTGTTTATGAGCTGCCGTTGGACTTTAGTGTTCACTGCTCTGCTAGTTGGACTTCATATACGGAGCACTAAAGTGAAGCAGGATCCTGAGCGTCTCTGGTCTCAGATCAGATTGTTTGGGCTCCGTTCGGGAATGACAAGGATGTGTGTGTGTCTGAGAGCTTCCTGTGTTTCACTCTCAGACGGATCGGTTGGCTTTTTCCAGTTATTTATAGACAGGCAGATCTGCTGCTCCTCACACAGAGGATGAGGGAAATACTGCCTACATTAGTGAAATAAAGCCTGAGAGCAGGGCGTCTTTCTGCTGACGCTGCAGAGGAACATCGCGTGAGCTGGGAGAGAGTTAAGAGGGAGGGAGAGAGAGAGAGAGAGAGAGAGAGAGAGAGAGAGAGGGGGAGAGAGAGAGAGAGAGAGAGAGAGAGAGAGAGAGAGAGAGAGAGAGAGAGAGAGAGAGAGAGAGAGGGAGGGAGAGAGAGGGAAGGAGGCCCATGAGAAAAGAACGACTGACAATCAGGATTTGGAGGAACGAGTTCATCAGTTTGTGTGATTATGAATGAAGGGCATGTGCGTTACTTCACTCTTCACAAAATAGGGCGTGGAACTCTTATTCAATTATTTTTGCTCTTTTTCAACAGAAAGCCAGTAAAAAGATCCACTGGATCTTCAAAAAACAATGATCATCAGCATCAGGACATCCAACTAAATGTATTTTATTTATTAATTATGTTATATAAGGTTGCATTTTTGGCTAACCAACATTTGGGAGATGTCATGATGGATGGATGATACATAGATAGACAGATAGCTGACCCTTTGTCTAAATGAATCGGTCACTCAGTAAAGCATCAGCTTGTAATTTTTAATAAACATATATATTCCTCATAAGATACACAAGATAGTCACAAACACAAGCCTCCGATGCCGTCCTCTTACCTCACGAGTATTTGCGCTAAATCTGCGCAGATTTGTCTTACTCGAACTTCCCCAACAAAGTGAGTAAATATAATAAGTAACACACCAAACTGGCCAGCTTTACACCACAGCATCTGACGCTTTGCATTGCACTTGGTGATGTAAAGCTTGGATGCAGCTTCTCGGCCATGGAAGCCCATTCCCTGAAGCTCTACACACTGTTCTTGAGCTAATCTGAAGGCCACATGAAGTTTGGAGGTCTGTAGCTATTGACTCTCAAAGTTGATGACTTCTGCGCAAGCGCTGACCCCGCACTGTGCACAGGTGGCGACCGATCACGGTCCCACACTTGAGTTCACTGAGCTCCTGAGAGCGACCCATTCTTTTACTAATGTTTGTAGAAGCGTCTGCATGCCTAGGTGTTTGATTTTATACAAATGTGGCCGTGGAAGTGATCAGAACACCTGAATTCAATGATTTGGAGGGGTGTCCCAAAACTTTTGCCAATATAGTGTATATATTCCCCATAAGAAAAATATTTGTTTGATCATTTTTCTTGCTGTAACATTGGAAACCCTTGAGCTTAGAAACGAAACTCTGTCTCTCACACACACCTTAAGTCACAAACAGTCTGTTTTCCCAGGATTCAGCTGATCGCCACACTCTGAGCTTTACATGCAAGCAGCGCCATCATAAATGAATACTTCAGGTTTGTTTACTGAAGTGCGTGGTGCCAGCGAGCAGAGATGTTCTGGATGAGCTATCAGCAGAAATGATGCCAAAACACAGCGTCTGGACGAACTCCAAACTGTGTTCACACACACCGATGGTGGAATGAAAGCAGGCCTTTAAACGTGTGTCTCAGTGGAGGCTCCGGTGCGCTCCGACCCTCTCGCCTCTCATTATCAGTGTGGGGCGAGAGACACTCAGGAGCAGCGAGAGAGAGAGAGGGTGTTGAACCGAGGGCCCCTTTAGGGTCTGAGAGAATGGGCTGGTTCTGGGATTGAATGGGGTGACGGGGGTGTGTGTGTGTTAGTGTGAGGGTGTGTGAGGGTAATGACTGAGTCCTCGTAGGCGGCAGCAAGTGAAAGGAGGTTAATTGAGAGGTTTCACTGATGACGGGCAGATCTCGGGCGCAGGTGCCCTGCAGCGTAACTTACACTCCACATTAACCAGCATTACCCTCCAATATCTGTACCTGTGTGTGTGTGTGTGTGTGTGCGCTCACGCCACACAAGGCCTCACGTCAAAGACAAAATCAGTTTTATAAGCAGGAAATCCATCATTTTTTATGGCCCTGTTCATGCTCAAGCAGCAGAACTGTTTTCAACATTGATATTAATCTTAAATGTTTCTTGAGCATCAAATCATCGTATTAGAATGATTTCTGAAGGATCATGTGACACTGAAGACTGGTCTCAGATCAGAACTAATCTCTTTCAGAAACAATATAACATTTGACCGACTAAAAAAGCGTCTGCCAATTGTATAAATGTAAAGGATTTCTTTAAGTTCTGCTATCAAATGAAACTGATAGAATATATGAAAAAACAAACAGACGGCAGCATTTCAAGTCAAGTCACCTTCATTTATACAGCGCTTTTAACAATACAGATTATTTCAAAGCAGCTTTACAGCGATAATAGGAGATTACAGTGACAGAGATTGTTTAGGCTTTACAGCAGCTCTAGAATAAAGTTATTGTCCAGATAAAGTTTTCATTGATTCACTTCCGTTACAAAGATCATTAGTTATTAACTAAGGGGCCGCTAACACACACCGTTCTAACAGAAAACAGAAAACTTTTAATGTGTTCTGGCCGTTCACTTGCAGGACAACAGTGTTTGGTGCTCGAGAACGCAAACTTTGAAACAGGTTCCAAGGTGCAAGCTTTAAAAAAAATGTAAAAAATGTTATCATCTCCGTGTAAACTTCATCGACGTGAATCCACAAAAATGGTGACGGCGTGCGCATGTGTATTACATGTTTAGTCTATAGATATGCGTGTTTGAATAAATATGTGCGCAGGTGCGTTCTCTACGAACTGACTTGTCTGGCCTGCATAATACAGAATTTTTTGTCATTTCCACGGATCCATGCGAACTGGAATCATTTTGACAGTGTTTTATCGGTACAAAAGTAAAGGGAAGGGAAGGAGGCCTTCACTGGAGAGACACTAGTTGACATTTCAGGACTGCGTTGTCGTCGTGTCCAGGCACAGGTTGATTTAGGTGATTTTGATTTAGGTGATTTAACGAGTTTAGAAAATTCATCCTCTCATATTGCAATGAATGAATGGAATTTTTCCTCAATGGAAGTTCCTAAAGTCATTACTGCTGTGCTGTTTGGAAACGTCTGGGGTTGAAGCTTTCTTTCTTGTTAATTTAGCCACTGTTTCAAATAAATACCTAGGGTTGTGTTTGTTTAAGAGGGTTGAAAAATAAGCAGATCTAGCAGCTTTTAAAGCCTCTCTGTAAGTAATTGAGCTCTCTTTCCATGAAATGCGAAATACCTCTAGTTTTGTTTTCTTCCAGTTGCGCTCCATCTCTCTGGCTGCTCTCTTAAGGGCCCGAGTGTGCTCGTTGTACCACGGCGTTGGACTATTTTCTTTAATCTTCTTTAAGCGCAACGGAACAACTGTGTCTAAAGTGCTGGAAAAGAGAGAGTTAAACGTTTCTGTTGTAATATCTAGTTCTTCTAAGCTATCTGGGATGCTGAGATGATGAAACTGATTAGGAAGATTATTAATAAAGCAATCTTTAGTAGCAGAAGTGATAGGTCTCACATATTTGTAACACGGAGTCAACTTTGCAGCCTTGGCTAAATGAAGTTTAGACTGGACGCAAGACTGGATAATGATCTGAGATGTCATCGCTCTGCTGCAGAATTTCAACGGCATCAACATCTATTCCGTGTGATAATATTAGATCTAGAGTATGATTACGACGATGAGTAGGTCCTGACACGTGTTGTCTAACTCCAGTTGAATTTACAATGTCTTTAAATGCCAATCCCAATGCATCTTTTTCATTATCGATGTGTATATTAAAATCACCAACAATTAGTACTTTATCTGCAGTCAATATTAATTCTGATAGAAAGTCTGCAAATTCTTTGATAAAGTCTGTATGGTGCCCTGGTGGCCTGTATACAGTAGCCAGCACAAATCTCAAACGTGATTAATGTTACAAAAAGCACTTTCACTTTAAAATAATTATATTTTAAACTAGACCTCTGAGTAATACTGAAGAAAAGTTTTTCCTGAGAAAAACCCTGAAACAAAGTGCCAACATTTCCCTAGAGAGAGAGAGACTCGTGTCGGGTCAGAACGCCTGCGATCCCAGTGATAATCAAAAACAACTTCAGAGCCGAGGAGGA
>NC_138239.1:38404756-38559756 GCF_964197995.2 Scardinius erythrophthalmus | reverse complement strand
TTGGTGGAGCTGCTCTTATTCGCCGTCGTGCTGGTGATAAACTTCAGACAGGCTAATTGATGGTCTCGCTGACATAACAATAGCTGAAAGCCTGGAGCTCATTTACAGACAGCTGGAGAGAGAGAGAGAGAGAGAGAGAGAGAGAGAGGGCAGGGGACCGACTCAAAGAGACGCTTGTATCGCAGCCCTTGAACGTCCCGTGAGCGATAACACATGAAGAATAATGTTTGTGTGTGTGTGAGGCGCGGGTTCGTCCAGATACAGTAACACTGTGGAGTTCTCAGATCCTCAACTGGGTCTCAGATGTTTCTCCTCAACAGCAGAGAACTTTACGAACGAATGTGGAGAGCCGTTCAGATCATGTGATGGGACATGGGAATGTTTCGGCTGTGTTCCCTCAAGCGTTCTTCCAGTAATGTTAACAGAACGTTCGGTCAACGTTATCTGGTCTTTAATAATGCTCTCAAAACATTAGCACAAAACCAGTAGCTATACATCATTCACTGATCTGAAACGTTTCAGTTGGATGTTCATCTAACGCTTTTAAATGTATCTACTAGTTTTTGTAACGTACAGAGAACATTCTAAAGTAACGTTCCATAATGTGTGAAGAATGATGAAATGGAACATTCTTTTAACGTTCATATAACCAGGAAGAAAATGGTTTAAAACATTTAAAAGAAACTCGGACTCAAGTCCATCTCAAGTACAAGTCCATGACCGTATTTTCTATTTCCGAGTCCAGATCTGAGATGGACTTGAGTGCGAGTCCAGTCTTGTCTTGGACATCAGTCATGTGAGGTTTGTGACGGCAGCTGATGTAACTGCTCGTGTTCTTCTTGTGTTTTCAGGTTCATCAATGCCAGAAGAAGAATAGTGCAGCCCATGATTGACCAGTCAAATCGAGCAGGTAAACGTCTTCATCTCAGCACTGTTGATCTGAGTCTGTGAGCGTTACAGAATGAATCCAACGGGATGTTTCTCCATCTCGCTGGTTTGAGGGACATTAGTACGTCTCAATGCTAATTGGCCACAGGAGAACTTTACTGTAATTCTGTTTCTCTTTGTGTTACGGTACATTAGAAAGTGATTTGCATAATCATGCATGAATTCACACCAGGAACAGAAGGGAAATTCTCTAGTTCTTGAGTTCTGGAGGCTTGATGATGTTGTTGTGCAGATTTGAGGAAGAGGATGTACAGTGAACACTGGGATAAAGAGTAAACATCTGATAGTGGATGCCTGGAGATGTAGAGAAGTTATGATCAGGGTTTGAAATGAACACCCGCCAAACACTGTCAAATCACTGGCCAATTTGGCGTGTTACTTTGTTTCCTCACTTTGCTGGGGAAGTTCGTTAAGCCTAATCTGTGCAGATTTAGTGCAAATACTCATGAGTCATCATGATATATTAAATACAGTGTATTGCACAGAATCTGCTCATATCTGCTTACTTGAACACACACGTCACTACACAACACATAACGGCACGCTTGTTCAATTGCATTGAAGCAACAGCGAAGATTAAAAGAAAAGAGGAAGTAGGAGATGCTGGATGACAGGATTTAGTTTGAATAATAAATGAATGTAAAATTTGGATTTCATACATTCAAATATATATATTCTTTTTTTTTTTTTGGCTAGTAGAAGTTCTGAATGGCGTTAACTTAGTTAGCCAAATTGTCCGGTAAGTTGATTTCAAACCCTGGTTATGATCGCAGTGAAGCGGGTCTAGAGTTGGACTCTGTTCAGTGTTGTTGTCTCAACTCTCTCGTTCTGTTGCTGATGCATGTTGGAGACTGCCAGAAGACGTGTGTGTGTGTGTGTGTGTGTGTGTGTTTGGGCTGCTGCTGGGATAACCGCTGATTGTCTGGTGTGTCTTCTCTCTTCTTCCCCTGCTGTCCACGCTTGACTTCAATCAGGTTTTCTTCTTGATCCTTCAGTGAGCCAGGGAGCGGCGTACAGTCCCGAGGGCCAGCCGATGGGCAGCTTCGTGCTCGACGGGCAGCAGCACATGGGCATCCGGCCGGCAGGTGAGATCTCTTCTGTGGCTCGTGTGTTTCTCAGAGACCGGGTGTGTGCTGTCCTGCTCCTGCAGGGAGGCTTCTAGTGATCCTACAGACATTGGCCCCTATCATACACCCGGTGCAATGCAGGCGCGACACAAGTGTGTTTTGCTACTTTCAGCCCGACGCAGTTTTCATTTTCTCATCCTGCGCCACATTGATTAAATAGCAAATGCGTTTGCGCACATCTGTTCACCCATGATGAAACGAGGTGTGTGTTCAGACGCATTGTTGGCGTGTTGCTATTTTGAGGAACTGAAATGGACTGAGCCATTGATCGACTGAAACCTGGTCTAAAGTCAGTGGCGCAGTATTTTTCGTTACTATCCGTTTCCTCTCTAGAGAAGCGTTCAGTTTTTCCGCTTGCAAATTCCGTCATGTAAATAGCGAATCCGCCATGGGGCGAACACAACTGGCTTGTAAAGGGAATGGGAGATGAGACTCTGATTGGTTTATTGCACGTAAAGCCCTTAACACACCCATTACTCATTAAGAGAATAGGGACGACCCTTTTAGACCATGCGCCGGGAGCGCTAACCATTTGTCCCATTGTTAAACTAGCAAAGGTTTATTCAGACACGTACTTGCGCCGTGTGCTTTTGACCATGTGCTTCAATCGTTAAAATTGGGCCCCTTGACTAGCTGGGCTCTGCAGGAGCAGGATTGGACACCCTTGTCTTGGACAGTAAAATTGGGGTCTCCTGGTTCACAGATGTTTCTCCCCAGGTGTCTCATACAGAGCTCAAAAATGTACACTTTGATTTTAATTAACCCCTGTGCAACCTTATGGGCATTTTTGTCTTTTTCAGTTTCATTTTTTTTCTGATAAATGTGCCTGTGTTAATGCCAACTGCATAAATGTTGGCACAGGTGTGTATTCTTGCTGGAATTTTACTATTTCACACCCATTTCCTTTAAAAAATCTATTTTGCACTAGTAACACAAAATAGTTCCACTCAGCACCTTAAGGACAAAACTGTCCCCATTGCAGTTTTTAATCCCAGGGCCATTTAAGTATAAAATGATGCAATCTTTGTCAATAGGCCTTCATTCTGTTGGCAAGGCTTCAAAATTTAAATTTGTACTATTTTTTACCAAATGCTGAAATTTTTTCAGGTTTGGCCTATAAATCAAATACTCGCTTCATTCCTGTTTTCTGCTTTGCCATATTATAGAGCCAATTGGTTAAATTATGCAGCGATAATTGTGTGGATGTGTTGGTATGGATGTCAGAGTGTGGTTTATATGTGTGTAATAAACAATTGTGTGTTAGTGCGCATGTGTGCTTGAAATAATGAGAGAGAGAAAACTCTCTCAAATCCCAAATCCAACCACTGTGTGCACCAGTGGAGTTTTTCTGCATCTCATGGGGAACAGTAGGAACTGTGCCCAAACATAATCTCACTGGAAGCTCATTTTTTGAGATATCAACCTCAAATTTGGAACACAACTTGTTTAGATTTATGGTTTTGATTTTCTAGCAGTTTTAGAGTTAGACATGTTTCATAAAATATTGTTCATAAATCATTTTCATAAGCTTAAACCTTGGTTTCACTTTTTTTTTTTTTTTTTTTTTTACTTCAACAATAATCTGCCATAGGTCTTCTTTAAAATGAGACCACGCTCCCAAGCTCAAGTTTTTATGTCAGTTTTTTTACTCTGACATTTTTGTCCTTTATGGACAAGTTTTTTTACTTGATGCAGAAGGGTTAAATGTTAGGGAGATTAAATGAAAAGCTCAATCCCCAATTGTGAAGTACGTGGTGTGTGGGCACAGTAAAAAAAAAAACGTTGGGTTACACATATTGGGTCACTATGTTGGGTTATTTACCAAAAATGTTGGGTCATTTTTAAAATCGTTGGATAATTTGTAGTAATAACCCGGCTGTTGGGTTAAATACGTATGTTGTATGTACACTTGTGTGGCTTGAATTTATGTACTCAATTATGAATATTTACATTAAATTCTAGACTCCCCAAAATTTAGTTTGTAATTTAAAAAAACACATTTGTTGAGACATATTTATTGTTTTATATTTTATACAAGTAAACAATCTGTATTTGAAAATAAAATGTATTTTATTTATTAAAATAATGTCATAAATTAAAATAAATAATTAATTTAACTGTTTGGTTACTTTTGCATTGCATACCAATGCATTGGGTTAAAATAACCCACAGTTGGGAAGGTGCTATACCACCCCATAGTTAGGTTACTCGTTGGGTTATTTTTAACTCAACATTATTAAGTGTGTGTGTGTGCGCTGAACTCTGACGGTGTGTGTCTCTGCAGGTCCTATGAGTGGCATGGGCATGAACATGGGCATGGATGGCCAGTGGCACTACATGTAACGGCTCTACAGTAAAGAAAAGGGGGAAGTAAGTACACTAGGACTCGTTCTCTTCCTCCGCCTTTCTTTCAGGAGTCTTTCCTGTCCTTTTCCTGTCAGAATTCCCCTGAAATCCCAAAATAACACCATAGACGCTAGGCTTTACGACCGCCATCACGAGTCAGGTGAGACGCGGGTCGTGCAACGTTTCCCGGGAAAAAAAAAAACAAGGCAGGAAAGCACTAAAGTGGAATTTATTTATCGGCGCGCTCAACGTCTCACGCGGCCAATGCAAATGTTGGACATTTGGGGGGTGGGTGGGGGGGAATGGCATCTCCTGGGGTAGAAGATGACGCGGTGAAATTAAGCAGGCTCCAGTGAAGCGATAAAAAAGGAGAAGTGAAACTGTCCTCGGAGTGACATAAATCCGTCAGGGGAAGGATTGATGCCCAAATTATCTTATATGCAAAGACGGGAACAGCGCAGTACATTACGCTCCCGGAGAGAGATATAGAGACACGGGTGACACGGCCATCCTTCACCGGGGAAGCGCCTGCCTTTTCCTTTTTTTACTGGGAATGGAATGGGAATATCAGCGCAGGCTACGGGAAAAATGCATTAAAGAACGAGCGTGTGTAAATGCGCTCGCGTTCCTCGTCTGATTAAGCTTCCCGCCACTGACATTTGAGAAATCAAGACGTATGGCGTCCCAAAGGTGGCAGGGCAGAGAAGATTTTATTTAACACCTCTACTTCTTGCTCAATGAGCCTCAATATAATAACACTTGGCTTGATTAAAAGAACCCTTTATATGTAAATAGACAGCGGGTTCCTGTAGGTCAGGATAGCGAAGCTGCACGTTAATAGACTCAGAAACACGGCGAGCGCGTTCACTAAAACAGCCGCGGAGACAACATTTGCTCAGCTTGGGTAATTTTTAATACGGTGCGGGATAATTCTCAGACTATTTAATTACGTAACATATTTTATGCTTCATGAGCAATTAGATTAATAGCTTAATACGGAGGAATATTAGCCATCTCTGATTCGATTAAGCACAGGCACAATATGGTGTGTTTGCGGTGTAATTATGATGTGTGACGGAGCGATCAGAGAGGTGTGCCGTTACTGAAGAACACACGTCTACATGACGCCGCTTTATGCACTTTTAACGGGAGCGTTCACTAGTTTCATGAGCTTTAATAAACATGTGCACATCAGAATCAGGCCTAATGACCCTGCCGTGACCCCGACCCCTCCTGTAAAGCACTCTTGTTAATGCCCCCGGGGTCACGGTACAAAACACTGACGTATCTGATTCCCAACGCTACACACATATTTCACTCGCACACAATGCATCTCTGCTGGTATTAAAGGCCCCCTGAAATCAAAATGTAATTTTTTTTAGCTTTTAGTATGAATATATTAGCCTTACGGTTATGAATAAGCTTCCAAAACAATGACAAAATTCGCATTTAGGAGATTCAACACTTACAGTCTCTCACTTCCGCTGAAATGGATCAGGGATTTTTATGACATCACCGCTTCTCATCACATCTTCTGTCCAATCACATGCTCTCTAGAATCTGAAGCTCCGCCCCCTCTGCTATAAACACCACCTGGCCAAAGCGAGCGTTGACACGCACAGAGCAATATGTGTTGGAGTACCAACCTACCCCTACGCCTCTATCGAATGTCTCTCTTTGTTTGAATATCTCCAGCTGAATGTAGATGGCATTAGTGTTGCAGTTCTGACTGTGTGTGTCTCTGAATCTCAGGTCTGCGAGGCGTGTGTGTTCCTCAGCGTGGTCCTGTGGGCATGAGCATGGCATCACCGACCCACCCACCAAACCCATCGACCCACGGAATCCACCGAACCCACTAAACCCATCGACCCACCAAACCCACTGAATCCACCAAAGCCATCGACCCACGGAACCCACCAAACCCACCGAATCCACCGAACCCACTAAACCCATCGACCCACCAAACCCACTGTATCCACCAAACCCATTGACCCACGGAACCCACCAAACCCACTGAATCCACCAAAGCCATCAACTCATCAAATCCACGGAATCCACCAAACCCACCGACCCACCAAATCCACCGAATCCACCAAACCCACCGAATCCACCAAACCCACCGACCCACCAAACCCACCGAATCCACCAAACCCACCGACCCACCAAACCCACCGACCCACCAAACCCATCGACCCACAGAACCCACCAAATCCACCGAATGCACCAAATCCACTGAATCCACCGAATCCACCACACCCATCGACCCACAGAACCCATCGACCCACAGAACCCACCAAATCCACCGAATGCACCAAATCCACTGAATCCACCGAATCCACCACACCCATCGACCCACAGAACCCACCAAACCCACCGAATCCACCAAATCCACCAAACCCATCGAACCACAGAACCCACCGATTCCACTGAACCCACTGAATCCACCAAACCCATCGACCCACAGAACCCACCGAATCCACCAAACCCACCGAATCCACCAAACCCATCGACCCACCAAACCCATCGACCCACAGAACCCACTGAATCCACCAAACCCATCGACCCACCAAACCCATCGACCCACAGAACCCACTGAATCCACCAAACCCATCGACCCACAGAACCCACTGAATCCACCAAACCCATCGACCCACAGAACCCACTGAATCCACCAAACCCATCGACCCACCAAACCCATCGACCCACAGAACCCACTGAATCCACCAAACCCACCGAATCCACCAAACCCATCGACCCACCAAACCCATCGACCCACAGAACCCACTGAATCCACCAAACCCATCGACCCACCAAACCCATCGACCCACAGAACCCACTGAATCCACCAAACCCATCGACCCACCAAACCCATCGACCCACAGAACCCACCGAATCCACCAAACCCACAGAACCCACGGAACCCCTCGTCCTCCTCGACCCGTGTGGCCACGCTGATGCACAGACACCAGAACTGACCACGACTCTTCCGGACCCGACCAACGCCATCCCGGATCATGACCCGGACAAAAACCCCACGAAAGATGAGTGAAGGAAAAGACAAAAGCGGTGAATTAGAAGCTTCACCTGGAATTCCAGTCGAGCTGTGATTGTTTTTTTAATCTTGTGAATTTTGTTACTTCCGTTGCTGGAGGACCAAGAGCTGACGTCGAAAACACTTTGTAAAGTCTTGGGTGTCTGTTCCAATCAACAGAGGATGTTTGAACTTGTTAATACTCGCACACACACACACACACACACACACGATAAAGAAGAAAAGAAAAAAAAGAAAAAAGAGACTCCAAGAGTTCAAACTACTGTAGTATAAGCATAGAAACTAAATTAAATCTTGTACATTTGTATCACTCGCGTTATGTTTCCTGAGCTAGTCCTAGAGTAAAGCCTGTTGTTCACACTGTGTGTGCTGATCCCGAAGCAGAGGAGCTCCGATCGCAGGAATAACCGGAGAACGGATGATTGTTCCTCCTCCAGCAGTTTCTGCCGATTGAAGCCGCTCTCTTCTCCTCTTCTCTTCTCTTCTCTTCACGACGCCCTCATCCTTTCTTTCCTCATGCGTTCCCCCCTTCTTTGGTCCATGAATGAATGTTGCCCTGTAGGTGAAGTTCTTCGTTTGAATTGCCCAAGCACTGGATTGTGTTGCTTTTATACGTTTTTATTTTATTATTAATATTATTATTATTATTATTAATATTATTAATTTTGTATCATGGACTCTCAGAGTAAGAGCCTTATGAAGGACGTGTTTCCTGGAGAAAAACCAACATCCTACAGCAGTTTCACGCCTGGGGATCAATATATATATATACATATATACATACTATATATATATATATATATATATATATATATATATATATATATATATATATATATATATATATATATATATATATATATATATATATATATATATATAATCTGCCATATATGGACGTTACCGACTCGCGGTTCTCTGGATTCTTTGGCACATACAGAAGAGAAGCGATCGCGATGTGAAAAACTTTACAAAGGATGAAAAAAAAAAAGAACTTAAATTATGAACTCAAAGCTCGGAGAGAAGCTGAGAGAATATTGTAAGAAACTTCGTACAGAGTTCAGTCTATTAATTGTTTCATGTTAGATATTCTATGTGTTTACCTCAATTGAAGACGAATGTTTTTGCTAGTTTCAGATCTGCTGTGGCATTGATATTGTATGTCCATGACCCCCTCCTCTCTCAGCACGTGCTCCACTAGAAGAAGAATACTGTCTCCCAAACACATCCAATACTTGTATGAGGACTGTGGCGTAATGTTTCAAAGGTGTTCAGTCACAAATGCTGTAATAAATATTTCATTTTTGATTTTGGTAGATTCTTGTGTGCTGTGCAGTGTGTTGCGAATCAGATGTGGAAATGATGATATAAAATCCGTATCATTCCTGTTTAACGTGATTGCAGGAATCGGCCGGTTTTCCAGCATGTTGTTGTTTAAGCGCGCAGTGTGAGTGCGTTTAGGATGAAGAGAGTCTCTGCTGCGCCTCCTGCTGTCTCATCTCTGCACTGCAACTGCATTTACACAACATTACTTTAGAAAAACACGAATGCAATCATCCAGGGCCGTAATACTGATGACGACGCGCACGTGCGTAATTAAAATATGCGCATTAAACATAAAACATTTCCAGAAAAAAAATCTAGTGAAAAAAAATAAATAAAATACGTTCATAGGCAAATGTTTCAAGGGCTCGATGTGAAAGTGGATCTTTCCTCGTTATTTTAATGTTTAACATGTTTGTTTCTGCATATTTACTGAAGGGTTCGTTTGCGCGCAATGTCTCGTTTTAAAGCTCGATGTATAAAACAAAACTGTTTTCCCCAAAGCAGGAGGTGTTGAATTATTTGTAGAGCCCGGTTACATTATTATTAATAATAATTCAAATGTACATCAACGGTAATAATTATTTACAAAGGAATAGCGTTGAAAATATGTGTCTAGAACTATCCAGTCATTAAAATAGAGATTGTGCCGTTTCTACACGCGCAGATCCTGCAGTGACACGAAATAAAACCACGAAGAGATTCATTTAAATACAATAAAGATTTGACTATGACTAAATAATATACAGTCTTTAAAATTAAGATTTGCGTTTTTCGCCGCGCGTGATGCGATTTATTCTCGACTTTTTAATATACGATTAATTCTTCACACATTTATTCGAAAAGATTCACAAACGGGCATGTGTGATTTTAATGGATAAATTAAATAATTAATTTTTGTATTGTAAATTAATAAGCATTCGAGAGAAAAAAAAATAGACGTGCGAAAGATTTAATTTGAAATTGTAGAATATGAGCAGAAAGAAAGGAAGAAAGGAAGAAAGGAAAGTGAAAGGACCCCGGATCACTGTGAGCTGATTTTAATATTAATAGAGGACAGGAGGCGGGCTGAATTGAGCCTGTGACAGGAATGATGGATGATCCAGCCTTCATCATCATCATCATCCTCTTCCTCATGTCAGATCACGGGAATGTAAGAACACAAAAGCACACACACTCTTCACAAAAACAAGGAGAAAACGAGCAAGTGAATTCGGATCGGATGATTTTCACGCGCGTGTTTGTTCACGATTTCACTGATGAAGATGAAGATGATGACGAACTCTCTTGTTTTCTGCACACATCGGCTTTAATGCAGAGACCCTGTTTGGCATCTGCTGTGTGTGTGTGTGTGTGTGTGTGTGTGTGTGTGTGTGTGTGTGTGTGTGTGTGGGGCCCCGGGGTCACGCGCAGAGGCCCCTGATCATTAATCACTGTCAGCATCACAGTGATTCTCTATTGATGAGGATAATGACATTAGCTCACAGTCACTGATCAATAAAGCACATGCAGAGGAATAATGCGACTCTCTCTCTCTCTCTCTCTCTCTCTCTCTCTGTTTTTCATTTAGAAACAGTGTTCGGAGTAAAACAACACGATAGTAAATCTGAAGATCTCCACATGATCTCAAACTACAGCATTATTTCACACTCGGCCGACAGAAACATCTCTAATAATGCATAACTGAAGATTTATTAAATGACGCCATCATCACCCAGAGATATATAGTTTCACAGCGACGATGAGGAAGAGTTTGAGACGCATACAGTATTAATGATGAGATACGGTAGGCCTACAGTATCAGTATAAGCAATGCCTCGACTAAATATTACGTGGTATTATTGTTATTAATTTGTTATTCATCTGAGAATTGCTATTATGGTTTTAATTATTTATTGTATTTTATTTATCCATTTATTGTATTTCCTATTACAATTTAAAATTAAAACAATTTTTCGTTGTTTTTTTAGGCTATTATTTACTATAATGAAGAAACACAATTTGTGATTTATTATATATGGATTATTATTCTCGAGTAAGCTCAGGAAAAAGTCTCATAATTCCTGCGTGTGTGATGATGATGATGATGATGATGAAGATCTCCAGCGATCTGACATCAGCAGCACAACATGAATATTTCTCACTGTATCTCAGTATATTGTTATTGTATGGCTGTGGCATTAATAATACTAATGATTATAATAACAAGCAGAAAATGGCCGTACATTTCTGAGGTATTTCTTAGGTAGATTCTTAGAATTTCTGACTTATGAAAAATGATATAGGCTTAATAATGATTCATTAAAGACGGAAGAGCAGAAATTAAATCACAGAAACGGTTATTTTCTAGTGGAAAAGAATAATTATAATTCTATTAAATAATAGACCTATCAGAAAATAAAATTCGCAAAAGTGACAGAAATACTGCAGTATATATGAATGTGTTTATCTGGGTGTGTGTGAGAGAAAAAGATTGTACGTGAGTGTAAGTGCATGTGTGCATAAATGTGTGTGTGTGTGTGTGTGTGTGTGTGTGTGTGTGTGTGTGTGTGTGTTCAAACCCCGGGGCTCAATATCACAGCGACCCCTTCAGGTTGAGACATAAATTAATAAATAAGGGCGTGACGAAATATTTCTGAATCTCATTCCTGTATTTTTATAAATGATTCGAGCGAACGAGAAGATGTCACTCACTAAAGCATCAGACACTCGAATGAGGGAGCTTTCCCTGAATCCCCGAGGGTGAGGATGAAGATCAGGATGAAGATCAGGATCGGCCAGGCGAGATTAAAGAACAGAAACGTCTGAATATTAATGACATTTTTGTGACTTTTCATTATCTCACTGTAAATGTCATTAATATATTTCGTTTCGTTCATAAGACACAGTGATTGTCAGTGTATCGAGTGGGTTTCCTCCTTTATCTGCATATTCACATTTGAGAGTTTTGATTCACTCGTTTAATTAAGCAGGAGTTTAAATAGAAAGAAAACATTTCAAACTTTAAATGGACCTTCATATAACAGCAATAATAATAATAATAATAATAATAAGTAGATATTATAACAACCTTTAAGACAGAAATTGTATGCAAATTTATTTTTATTTTTGAATACATTTGGAATGTTATAAATCAAAACATTTTTTTAATGCATAAAACTGAAGGTTTGCTGTTAAAACACTATATTTACCAATAACTTTATATTAAAACATGAGTCTATGATATGTCCTCATTTCTCATTTTGAGTGTGTGAGAGAGTGTGTGTGTGTGTGAGTCTGGCAGTTGAAGCTTGTTCTTCTCTGATGAACACACAGATCTTCCTGTATGTGTGTGTGTGTGTGTGTGTGTGAGAGAGTGAGTGTGTGATTGCAAGTGTGAAAGACTCACTCACACACACACACACACACACACACACACACACACACACACACACACACACACACACACACACACACACACACACACACACACACACACACACACACACACACACACACACACAGAAGAGTGAAGTTTCACTGACAACTGCGGTTTGCAAACATGAAAAGTATAGTTATATAAGTGCATATAAATGTAAACTCCGCCCAGAAATGTACAGTATTGTTCAAACGTTTGTGATCAGTAAGATTTTTTATTTGAAAGAAAGTAATACTTTTATTCATCAAGGACGCATTAAACTGATCAAAAGTGACAGTAAAGACATTTATAATTGCAAAAGATTCTATTTCATATAAATGCTGTTCTTTTGAACTTTCTATTCATCAAAGAATCCTGAAACATATCATATTTTTGTGGAAACTGATAAACATTCCAACACTGATAATAATCATAAATGTTTCTTGATCATCAGATCATCATATTAGAGTGATTTCTGAAGGATCATGTGACACTGAAGACTGGAGTAATGATGCTGAACATTCAGCTTTGATCACAGGAATAAATTACACTTTACTGTATATTCACACAGAAAACTGCTGATTAATAATATTTCACTGTTTTTACTGTATTTATTAGACTTTTCTCACTCATTAAGCTCAACCATTCAATCAGTGTTTGTCTCAACTGTAACGAATGTCATTTTCTACAACTTTATTAGACTTGACACTGAATATTTTATCCACAAAAGTATCATATAAAGTAAATGTAAAATGACACATTACATCATATAATAATGGATACAGTGCTAATATTAATTTCAGTAAGAGTTCCAGGCTTCTGTAGTGGATCTGGATTAAGCCGCTGCTGGTGTGTGTGTGTGTGTGTGTGTGTGTGAAGCAGCACATAATAACACACCTGCTGCTGTGCTGACAGATGAATATGTTAATAACTGAGCAGAAACAGCTGCAGATCTCCATCAGTCTCCATCCTGCACTCGAGGCCAGCTCAAACTCTCAACGGCACATACATGCAGCCTGGGCTATTGCACACTTCGGACCAATAGTGTGTGTGTGTGTGTGTGTGTGTGTGTGTGTGTGTGTGTGTGTTAATGTTCACACGTGACTAAAAGCCCAAATAAATCTGTTCATCATAGAGTGATCTCGGATTAAGCGCTTCATTCATAAGGATTTATTTTACAATCTCTTAATAAACGTTCCAAAGCATCAAAGTTTTGGGTAAACTATGAAACCTCGTTTCCACCACAGAATACAACATTTTAAAAGATAACTGACTTTTCATCTCACAATTGAGACTTTATATCACGCAACTCTGACTTTAAAATCACGCAACTCTGACTTTATATCATGCAATTGCAACTTTATAACACAACTCTGACTTTATATCTCGCAATTCTGACTTTATATCATGCAATTGCAACTTTATATCTCACAACTCTGACTTTATATCATGCAATTGCAACTTTATAACACAACTCTGACTTTATATCTCGCAATTCTGACTTTATATCATGCAATTGCAACTTTACATCTCACAACTCTGACTTTATATCATGCAATTGCAACTTTATAACACAACTCTGACTTTATATCTCGCAATTCTGACTTTATCATGCAATTGCAACTTTATATCTCACAACTCTGACTTTATAATCACACAACTCTGACTTTATATCACGCAACTCTGACTTTATATCACGCAACTCTGACTTTATATCACGCAACTCTGACTTTATATCACGCAACTCTGACTTTATATCACGCAACTCTGACTTTATATCTCGCAATTCTGACTTTATATCATGCAATTGCAACTTTATATCTCACAACTCTGACTTTATATCACGCAACTCTGACTTTATATCACGCAACTCTGACTTTATATCACGCAACTCTGACTTTATATCTCGCAATTCTGACTTTATATCATGCAATTGCAACTTTATATCTCACAACTCTGACTTTATATCACGCAACTCTGACTTTATATCTCACAATTCTGACTTTATATCACACAACTCTGACTTTATATCACGCAATTCTGACTTTATATCACGCAACTCTGACTTTATATCACGCAACTCTGACTTTATATCACGCAACTCTGACTTTATATCACGCAACTCTGACTTTATATCACGCAACTCTGACTTTATATCTCGCAATTCTGACTTTATATCATGCAATTGCAACTTTATATGTCACAACTCTGACTTTATATCACGCAACTCTGACTTTATATCACGCAACTCTGACTTTATATCACGCAACTTTGACTTTATATCACGCAACTCTGACTTTATATCACGCAACTCTGACTTTATATCACGCAACTCTGACTTTATATCACGCAACTCTGACTTTATATCACGCAACTCTGACTTTATATCACGCAACTCTGACTTTATATCTCGCAATTCTGACTTTATATCATGCAATTGCAACTTTATATGTCACAACTCTGACTTTATATCACGCAACTCTGACTTTATATCACGCAACTCTGACTTTATATCACGCAACTTTGACTTTATATCACGCAACTCTGACTTTATATCACGCAACTCTGACTTTATATCACGCAACTCTGACTTTATATCACGCAACTCTGACTTTATATCACGCAACTCTGACTTTATATCACACAACTCTGACTTTATATCACGCAACTCTGACTTTATATCTCGCAATTCTGACTTTATATCTCACAACTCTGACTTTATATCACACAACTCTGACTTTATATCACGCAACTCTGACTTTATATCACGCAACTCTGACTTTATATCACGCAACTCTGACTTTATATCACGCAACTCTGACTTTATATCACGCAACTCTGACTTTATATCACGCAACTCTGACTTTATATCACGCAACTCTGACTTTATATCACACAACTGACTTTATATCACAAAACTCTGACTTTATATCACGCAACTCTGACTTTATATCACGCAACTCTGACTTTATATCATGCAACTCTGACTTTATATCACGCAACTCTGACTATATCACGCAACTCTGACTTTATATCACGCAACTCTGACTTTATATCTCACAATTCTGACTTTATATCACACAACTCTGACTTTATATCACGCAACTCTGACTTTATATCACGCAACTCTGACTTTATATCACACAACTCTGACTTTATATCACGCAACTCTGACTTTATATCACACAACTCTGACTTTATATCACGCAACTCTGACTTTATAACTCGCAACTCTGACTTTATATCACACAACTCTGACTTTATATCACACAACTCTGACTTTATATCACGCAACTCTGACTTTATATCACGCAACTCTGACTTTATATCACGCAACTCTGACTTTATATCACGCAACTCTGACTTTATATCACACAATTCTGACTTTATATCACGCAACTCTGACTTTATATCACGCAACTCTGACTTTATATCACGCAACTCTGACTTTATAACTCGCAACTCTGACTTTATATCACGCAACTCTGACTTTATATCACGCAACTCTGACTTTATATCTCACAACTCTGACTTTATATCACGCAACTCTGACTTTATATCTCACAACTCTGACTTTATATCACGCAATTCTGACTTTATATCACGCAACTCTGACTTTATATCACACAACTCTGACTTTATATCACGCAACTCTGACTTTATAACTCGCAACTCTGACTTTATATCACGCAACTCTGACTTTATATCTCACAACTCTGACTTTATATCACGCAACTCTGACTTTATATCTCACAACTCTGACTTTATATCACGCAATTCTGACTTTATATCTCACAACTCTGACTTTATATCACGCAACTCTGACTTTATATCTCACAACTCTGACTTTATATCACGCAACTCTGACTTTATATCTCACAACTCTGACTTTATATCTCACAATTCTGACTTTATATCACGCAATTCTGACTTTATATCACGCAACTCTGACTTTATATCACACAATTCTGACTTTATATCACGCAACTCTGACTTTATATCACGCAACTCTGACTATATCTCACAACTCTGACACGCAACTCTAACTTTATAACTCGCAACTCTGACTTTATTGTCTTTATTGCAATTGTGAGAAAAAAAGTCAGAATTGTGGTTCTTTTTATTCTTAATTCTGTGGCGGACACAAGCTTCCATAGTGAACAGACTTTCAATGGACGGCCTGAAATCTCTGAGGTGTCATTTAAAAATATCTTGATGTTTCAAAGATGACTGGAAGTGTTCAGAAAGACATGGGCTGTCCACTAGATGACCGCGCTGAACTACAGCGTTTAGTGACGCACATTAATGATCTCCTGAATCTGAAGCAGAAACACAGGCTCATGTACACATCACCGCAGCACATCTGATTTACAGTGTCTGATCAGGAACACAATGACAGGAACTCTCCAGAGGAACTGACTCGCCGTTCACCGTGTTTTTACTTCTTTCTGTCCTGCACTAAGATCCTGATCCAGGGTTAGGGGTTTATGGGTAACACATCATGAGAGGCTGGACTGAGAGATGTCCTCATTAACCCTAAAGCCTGCTGGATCATATTCTGATTCACACATTCATAATTCCTCTAATGATCAACATGATTGTACAGTCGTCCTCCTTCAGCTCGAGCTTCACGAGTCTTTCTGTGTCAAATCTGCCCTGATTTATCAAGGAAACGCAAGAATAACTTTGATATTGTTAGTAATATTTCAGCTGGACTGAAGCAGCTTCACTTTACTTGATTATCATACATTTATTATCATAATCATGAGTATCAAATATGATCATCAGGCTTTTGAGGAAGGTTTATTTGTTCATCTCTCAATCATCATTATATTGCATTGCATCATATGATTTAAAACTACAGAGATTTGATCATAAAACTAAGCATTTAAATATCATACTAAGACATTATTGGCAAATATTGATATTTATATGCATTTTATGTAAGTATCTGCTATAATGTTAAAAATATCTTATTGAGTTACATCACAAGCATCAGAATTTCATATTTTTATCCATTTTAATATCAGCATCTGCAGCAAATTGCATATTTTTGCTCAGTTTTGGGAATAAATCTGAGCTGCTTTTCCTCCTTATTCTCACTGTATCAGACGATATCAGCTATACACTTTTTTATAGACGGTTTAATATTGAAAGCATGAAAGTATTCATTACTTCAATGAGCTCATTGTTTCTGCCTTTAATTATTGCATTGTTTATATTAATACATTTTTAACTAACTGTGATTTTGTAAATGTGCATTTGTGAAATACATAACTTAGTTTCCTCTGATATCAGATCTCTGTAAACTGTAAAGTAGACTTTCCTGTAAAGCTGCTTTGAAACGATGTGTGTTGTGAAAATCTCTATACAAATAAATGTGAATTGAATTGAACTGAATTAATAAAGTGTTCCATTATAGAAAGAATAGATGTCTCGGGTCTCATGTGTCAGGCTGTGCAGGGTTAATGGAGAATCTCTCATATCTCTGTTATCTCTCCACGGCTCGACAGAAGAGGAAGTTTTGCAGAGCGTCACTCGAAGCCTCAGAAGATAAACACACAATATATGAAGAATACAACTTTATTACAGCAGAACACACACACACACACACACACACACACACACACAGAGTGAACGTAGAGCCGCCCAGCGCTACCTGCAGCTTTACACCCGTTGGCTGGAGTTCACCGGGAGGTCAGGGCAGATGTTTGCCAGGTCTCTCGCTCTGCAGGAAAGCTGAATGGCTTCCGGCTCCACATGGGGTCGGCCCGTGACACAGGGTCACGATGTCTGAGGGGAAGCCGTCCTTCAGCAGGATCCCTCGCTCACGCTCGCAGTCCAGATCAGATATAAACCCATACCAGTAGATGACCAGACCCGGACCGAACCTGCACACACACACACACACACACACACGTTACGCTTCATAAAGAACTTCATCATGTTTAAACACGCTTTGAAATCGCTGGTGTTTCTGACGTCACAAACTACCTTGTAACCAATCAGATCAACGTGTGATCGTCAACCAGTGGATCTCTGAGCTGAGTGAGTGAGTGGAGGCGGGGCTCATTTGCATATTCATAGAACCGCGCATACTAAATGAGGCAAGTGTGTCGAGTTACATTCAAGATATTTTAAGGCATGAAAAATGTTTGCATATGTCATTTTGTTGTTCAAAGATGAGTTATAAGGGATGAAATGATTGACGACAGGAGGACTTTAACATCAGGTAACTGTTAGTAATCCAATTGACAACGACTAGATGTTCAGTTCAGTTCTGCTCATGCGGTCGAGAACAATTCATGAGTGAATCAGTTTAGAAGATGGGCTTGTCTAAACTGAAGAGTTGAAAATCTCACGCAGACTTTTGACTGTCAGCGTAACCTCTGATCCTCACTGGAAGATCCAGTGGATTGGATTGTGCCGTATACAAGGTTTTGTTCTTCATTTCCTCCACATCTTCCACTTTTATCTACAGTACAGAGCCATATTTCAACCAGAATATAATATTCTTTATGTTTGTAGCAACATATTAATCATGACTTCAGATAACCCTCGATACGGATAAAAAAAAATCTAAAAAATCTGTAGATTTACAATAATCTGGGGACTATAAACAAGATTATTTTGAAAAAGGGATAAAAACATGAGGGAATATATTCGTTTTAATTGTATCTATTCCAGTATTTCCCAACAGTCGTTGCATAAACGTAGCTCTGATGAGCCCGCATTGAGTTCAAACCCAGGTTTATCACAACTACTGTAACATCAGACCGGATGACATAGAGTCGTGCTCTTCTACTGAGGTCAGAGGAATCTGAAGGAAAACAAGAAGTTCATGGGCACATTGGATGTCATGGGGGTCTGAAAAGAGTTGAGAAGACGAGAGAACGAGCTTAAGGAGCAGATAACAGCACCGGTGGCGAAGGGTTCGGGGTTTAACACACGCGCTCGTAACCCGAGGGAGGCGTCTAAACACTGAAGGCAAAAACACAAAGGCCGCTGCATGTACTTCAATGCAAAGCTTCCATAAATAAAGGCATAAATGGACACAGGGCTCCAATTATAATAGAGGTCTATTATGTGGGCCACCGCTTCGCCACCTCAATCTGGCACAAGTATCGCTCGGGGGAAGTCAGTGATCTTCCAATAAACATCTAACTGCGTAACGAGTCGGTGAAATTGTTTGTGAAATGTAGCTTATTTGTGTGGCGTTGGCTTTGGAGAGAGTGGGACGCCGCTGAGACATGCTGCCATTAGCGTAACGAGCGCACGCTTCTGAGTTTAAAGCAGGTGCCATGCTGGTTAAAAAGGCATTTTAATGAGAGCGCAGCACTTAAAAACAAAAAGCTGAAAGGAGGTGCTGAGAGTGAGCCGGCGTTTGAGTGGCCTCCTCCCCGTCAATGCACACACATAATCACAGCGTAATTGAATAACTAATTACAGCTCTCTGTGGTGTCATCTCAGATCTCAGATCCTGCAGCTTCCAGAGCACACCTTTCTCCATCTAAACACACTGAACCCTTTCTCCATCTAAACACACTGAACCCTTTCTCCATCTTAACACACCGAACCCTTTCTCCATCTTAACACACCGAACCCTTTCTCCATCTAAACACACTGAACCCTTTCTCCATCTAAACACACTGAACCCTTTCTCCATCTAAACACACTGAACCCTTTCTCCATCTAAACACACTGAACCCTTTCTCCATCTAAACACACTGAACCCTTTCTCCATCTAAACACACTGAACCCTTTCTCCATCTTAACACACTGAACCCTTTCTCCATCTAAACACACTGAACCCTTTCTCCATCTAAACACACTGAACCCTTTCTCCATCTTAACACACCGAACCCTTTCTCCATCTAAACACACTGAACCCTTTCTCCATCTAAACACACTGAACCCTTTCTCCATCTAAACACACTGAACCCTTTCTCCATCTAAACACACTGAACCCTTTCTCCATCTAAACACACTGAACCCTTTCTCCATCTAAACACACTGAACCCTTTCTCCATCTTAACACACTGAACCCTTTCTCATCTAAACACACTGAAATTTCTCCATCTTAACACACTGAACCCTTTCTCCATCTAAACACACTGAACTTTCTCCATCTTAACACACTGAACCCTTTCTCCATCTTAACACACTGAACCCTTTCTCCATCTTAACACACTGAACCCTTTCTCCATCTAAACACACTGAACTTTCTCCATCTTAACACACTGAACCCTTTCTCCATCTAAACACACCGAACTTTCTCCATCTTAACACACTGAACCCTTTCTCCATCTAAACACACTGAACCCTTTCTCCATCTAAACACACTGAACCCTTTCTCCATCTAAACACACTGAACCCTTTCTCCATCTAAACACACTGAACCCTTTCTCCATCTAAACACACTGAACACTTTCTCCATCTAAACACACTGAACCCTTTCTCCATCTAAACACACTGAACTTTCTCCATCTTAACACACTGAACCCTTTCTCCATCTAAACACACTGAACCTTTTCTCCATCTAAACACACTGAACCCTTTCTCCATCTAAACACACTGAACCCTTTCTCCATCTAAACACACTGAACCCTTTCTCCATCTAAACACACTGAACTTTCTCCATCTTAACACACTGAACCCTTTGTCCATCTAAACACACTGAACCTTTTCTCCATCTAAACACACTGAACTTTCTCCATCTTAACACACTGAACCCTTTCTCCATCTAAACACACTGAATCTTTTCTCCATCTAAACACACTGAACTCTTTCTCCATCTTAACACACTGAACTTTCTCCATCTAAACACACTGAACCTTTTCTCCATCTAAACACACTGAACGCTTTCTCCATCTAAACACACTGAACCCTTTCTCCATCTAAACACACTGAACCCTTTCTCCATCTAAACACACTGAACCCTTTCTCCATCTAAACACACTGAATCTTTTCTCCATCTTAACACACTGAACCCTTTCTCCATCTAAACACACTGAAATTTCTCCATCTAAACACACTGAACCTTTTCTCCATCTTAACACACTGAACCCTTTCTCCATCTAAACACACTGAACCCTTTCTCCATCTTAACACACTGAACCCTTTCTCATCTAAACACACTGAAATTTCTCCATCTTAACACACTGAACCCTTTCTCCATCTAAACACACTGAACTTTCTCCATCTTAACACACTGAACCCTTTCTCCATCTTAACACACTGAACCCTTTCTCCATCTTAACACACTGAACCCTTTCTCCATCTTAACACACTGAACCCTTTCTCCATCTTAACACACTGAACCCTTTCTCCATCTAAACACACCGAACCCTTTCTCCATCTAAACACACCGAACTTTCTCCATCTTAACACACTGAACCCTTTCTCCATCTAAACACACTGAACCCTTTCTCCATCTAAACACACTGAACCCTTTCTCCATCTAAACACACTGAACCCTTTCTCCATCTAAACACACTGAACCCTTTCTCCATCTAAACACACTGAAATTTCTCCAACTTAACACACTGAACCCTTTCTCCATCTAAACATACTGAACACTTTCTCCATCTAAACACACTGAACCCTTTCTCCATCTAAACACACTGAACTTTCTCCATCTTAACACACTGAACCCTTTCTCCATCTAAACACACTGAACCTTTTCTCCATCTAAACACACTGAACCCTTTCTCCATCTAAACACACTGAACCCTTTCTCCATCTAAACACACTGAACCCTTTCTCCATCTAAACACACTGAAATTTCTCCATCTTAACACACTGAACCCTTTGTCCATCTAAACACACTGAACCTTTTCTCCATCTAAACACACTGAACTTTCTCCATCTTAACACACTGAACCCTTTCTCCATCTAAACACACTGAATCTTTTCTCCATCTAAACACACTGAACCCTTTCTCCATCTTAACACACTGAACTTTCTCCATCTAAACACACTGAACCTTTTCTCCATCTAAACACACTGAACGCTTTCTCCATCTAAACACACTGAACCCTTTCTCCATCTAAACACACTGAACCCTTTCTCCATCTAAACACACTGAACCCTTTCTCCATCTAAACACACTGAATCTTTTCTCCATCTTAACACACTGAACCCTTTCTCCATCTAAACACACTGAAATTTCTCCATCTAAACACACTGAACCTTTTCTCCATCTAAACACACGGAACCCTTTCTCCATCTTAACACACTGAACCCTTTCTCCATCTAAACACACTGAACTTTCTCCATCTAAACACACTGAACCTTTTCTCCATCTAAACACACTGAACCCTTTCTCCATCTTAACACACTGAACTTTCTCCATCTAAACACACTGAACCCTTTCTCCATCTAAACACACTGAACCCTTTCTCCATCTTAACACACTGAACCCTTTCTACATCTAAGCACACTGAACTTTCTCCATCTAAACACACTGAACCCTTTCTCCATCTTAACACACTGAACCCTTTCTCCATCTTAACACACTGAACCCTTTCTCCATCTAAACACACTGAACTTTCTCCATCTAAACACACTGAACCCATTCTCCATCTAAACACACTGAACCCTTTCTCCATCTTAACACACTGCACTGAACTCATTCTCCATCTTAACACACTGCACTGAACTTTCTCCATCTAAACACACCGAACCCTTTCTCGATCTAAACACACTGAACCCTTTCTCCATCTAAACACACTGAACCCTTTCTCCATCTTAACACACTGAACCCTTTCTCCATCTAAACACACTGAACCCTTTCTCCATTTAAACACACTGAACTCTTTATCCATCTTAACACACTGAACTTTCTCCATCTAAACACACTGAACCCTTTCTCCATCTAAACACACTGAACCCTTTCTCCATCTAAACACACTGCACTGAACTCTTTCTCCATCTAAACACACTGAACCCTTTCTCCATCTAAACACACTGAACCCTTTCTCCATCTAAACACACTGAACCCTTTCTCCATCTAAACACACTGAACCCTTTCTCCATCTAAACACACTGAACTTTCTCCATCTTAACACACTGCACTGAACTCTTTATCCATCTTAACACACTGAACTTTCTCCATCTAAACACACTGAACCCTTTCTCCATCTAAACACACTGAACCCTTTCTCCATCTAAACACACTGAACCCTTTCTCCATCTAAACACACTGCACTGAACTCTTTCTCCATCTAAACACACTGAACTCTTTCTCCATCTAAACACACTGAACCCTTTCTCCATCTAAATACACTGAACTCTTTCTCCATCTTAACACACTGAACTTTCTCCATCTAAACACACTGAACCCTTTCTCCATCTTAACACACTGAACCCTTTCTCCATCTAAACACACTGAACCCTTTCTCCATCTTAACACACTGAACCCTTTCTCCATCTAAACACACTGAACTTTCTCCATCTAAACACACTGAACCTTTTCTCCATCTTAACACACTGAACCCTTTCTCCATCTAAACACACTGAACCCTTTCTCCATCTAAACACACTGAACCCTTTCTCCATCTAAACACACTGAAATTTCTCCATCTAAACACACTGAACCTTTTCTCCATCTAAACACACGGAACCCTTTCTCCATCTTAACACACTGAACCCTTTCTCCATCTAAACACACTGAACCCTTTCTCCATCTAAACACACTGAACTTTCTCCATCTAAACACACTGAACCCTTTCTCCATCTAAACACACTGAACCCTTTCTCCATCTAAACACACTGAACCCTTTCTCCATCTAAACACACTGAACCCTTTCTCCATCTTAACACACTGAACTTTCTCCATCTAAACACACTGAACCCTTTCTCCATCTAAACACACTGAACTTTCTCCATCTAAACACACTGCACTGAACCTTTTCTCCATCTAAACACACTGAACTTTCTCCATCTAAACACACTGAACCCTTTCTCCATCTTAACACACTGAACTTTCTCCATCTAAACACACTGAACCCTTTCTCCATCTAAACACACTGAACTTTCTCCATCTAAACACACTGCACTGAACCTTTTCTCCATCTAAACACACTGAACTTTCTCCATCTAAACACACTGAACTTTCTCCATCTAAACACACTGCACTGAACTTTCTCCATCTAAACACACTGAACCCTTTCTCCATCTTAACACACTGAACCCTTTCTCCATCTAAACACACTGAACACTGTCTCCATCTAAACACACTGAACTTTCTCCATCTTAACACACTGAACCCTTTCTCCATCTAAACACACTGAACCCTTTCTCCATCTTAACACACTGAACCTTTTCTCCATCTAAACACACTGAACCCTTTCTCCATCTAAACACACTGAACCCTTTCTCCATCTAAACACACTGAACCCTTTCTCCATCTAAACACACTGAACCCTTTCTCCATCTAAACACACTGAACCCTTTCTCCATCTTAACACACTGAACCCTTTCTCCATCTAAACACACTGAACTTTTTCCATCTTAACACACTGAACCCTTTCTCCATCTAAACACACTGAACCCTTTCTCCATCTTAACACACTGAACCTTTTCTCCATCTAAACACACTGAACTTTCTCCATCTAAACACACTGAACCCTTTCTCCATCTTAACACACTGAACCCTTTCTCCATCTAAACACACTGAACCCTTTCTCCATCTAAACGCACTGAACTTTCTCCATCTAAACACACTGAACCCTTTCTCCATCTTAACACACTGAACCCTTTCTCCATCTAAACACACTGAACCCTTTCTCCATCTAAACACACTGAACTTTCTCCATCTAAACACACTGAACCCTTTCTCCATCTAAACATACTGCAGGGGCGGGGTTTAAGAGCAACGAATGATTGAAGAATCATGCATACGTCACCAGAGAGAAGACCGACGCTTTACTGGAAGACCAACATAAAAATTACCAGGTCAAGAAGAAAAAAATTAAATCTGCATGGATGATTTATTCATAATACGATCAATAACAGGCATTTATAAAATAGATAGGGTGCGTTTTAGTGTTAACTCAGGGTCATAAATGAACTTTTCCATTAAGAGCCAATATTGATTTCCAGAGGAATTTTCTTTAACCTTCGCAAGTGCGGATTTTATAATTACCTGATTAAATGTCTTTATTGCCTTATATTTAACCAATTACTTCAGAATACTACAGATTGTTACTAAAAAAATTGGTATAGACATCAGACTGTTTAATACTGCTCATACAGGCATTTACACAAAAATCACATAATAACATTATGAGATTAATGTAAAATTACAGTCTACATAAAGTAAATCAATTGTAACATTAAAAGACAGGGTAGGGCTGCAGTATTATGACAAAATCATTATTATTGGCTATTGCTCTTGATATTGCAATGATTATTATTAAATTTGATTAATACATAAAAAAAATAGGTGTTTTCAGCGGTGACTAATCTAAACGACTGCTCAACAGAAACGCTCCCATTCTCTTTACTTTATATACAAATGACTGTATTGGTATAAATACTGCAAGAATAATTGCATTATTAAATACTCTGATCAGATTTGTCTGATTTGTCTGACAGGTTTGTCAGATAAAAGCTGGTACACATCTGAATATCATTCAGAAATTAGGAATTTTACGTTGTGACGCAAATCACCTTACTGTAAATGTTGGGAAATTATATTTGATGGGAAAGGATTAGGTGATTATATTCATGACACCATTATTGGGTGTGGTCATCAATTCTTCTTTTAGCTCATATTGAATATTTGTTCAGAATTTCAGCAAATGACTGTATTCAGAGGATTATGTTTTAATTTTATTAGGCAGGTCTAGGTATATAGGGTTTGCATTGAGTCACTTTCCCGCAGGAACACACTCCCTCAGCCGGACTGAGTGGCAGAAGAGCTGCTGAGTGACTGGATTTAATAGAGGAAACTGTGAAAACGCCAGTAAAACAAACGATTATCAGTTTAAACTAAAGGTTGGACTCAATACAGTGTTCCTTAAAACTTACCAAAGATCCAGTGATCCGTGGATATTGACATGAAGGCAGGATTCGCGTTACCTGACATTTATATGTGCCTGATTTCGACGCAAGTGAAATACAAATTTGCCTTTGAACACTTTATACAAATACAATATAGGTCTAAATCCATCTGATCACTTCTATCAAGTAAGGGATAATGTACATCTAGCTGGTTGTTATCTCAAAATAAACCAGACAGGTTGATCAGGACTTCCGGTCTTCCATCAACCTGAAGGGGGTTTATTCTGAGATCACTCACACACACACATTATCTTTGTGGGGACTCTCCATAGACTTAATGGTTTTTATACTGTACAAACTGTATATTCTGTCTCCTTACACTAACCCTACCCCTAAACCTACCCATCACAGAAAACTTTCTGCATTTTTACATTTCCAAAAACACTCATTCTGTATGATTTACAAGCTTGTTTACCCATGGGGACCCATGAGTCTGTGTGCATTCAGGTTGAAGTCCCCACCGGGATAGAAAAACAGGTACACACACACACACACAAACACACACACACACACACACACCTGAAGGGGGTTTATTCTGAGATAACAACCGGCTGGATGTACATTACATCAGAACCACAATTGTAAACGTTCAATCTTCAATCGTGCCTTATTATTCAGCCTCAATTATCACCCCGCAAGAACAATTACAGTGCTTTACAACTATAGAACAAAAAGAGTTAAATAAACGTATCATTTCGTCTAAAACAACAACATGTTTATTAGATCCTACACCAACTAAACTATTGAAAGAAGTGTTACCTGTAGTGGAAGAGCCTCTCCTCAATATTATTAACTCGTCTTTATCTTTAGGTCATGTTCCAAGAACATTTAAACTGGCAGTTATAAAACCTCTCATTAAGAAATCACAATTAGATCATAATAATCTAGCAAATTATAGACCCATTTAAAATCTTCCATTTATGTCTAAAATACTAGAAAAAGTTGTGTCCGCTCAACTGGGCTCTTTCTGGCAAGAAAATGACATCTATGAAAAGTTTCAGTCTGGGTTCAGGCCGCATCATAGCACTGAAACTGCGCTCGTTAAAATCACAAATGATTTACTCTTAGCTTCTGACCAAGGCTGTATCTCAATACTAGTTTTACTTGATCTTAGTGCTGCGTTCGATACTATAGATCACACAATACTCTTAGATCGACTACAAAATTATACTGGTGCTCAAGGACAAGCATTAAGCTGGTTCAGATCATACTTATCAGACCGCTACCATTTTGTCTATTTGAATGGAGAAAAATCGATCATAACTCCAGTAAACTATGGAGTGCCGCAGGGATCTGTGTTAGGCCCTCTATTATTCTCAATATATATGCTGCCACTTGGAAATATTATAAGGAAACATGGAATTAGTTTCCATTGTTATGCTGATGACACTCAAATATATATTTCATCACGGCCGGATGAAAACGCTAAATTATCCAAATTGACAGAGTGTGTTAAAGATATAAAAGATTGGATGACGCATAATTTTCTTTTATTAAATCCAGACAAGACACAGGTAATACTTATCGGTTCAAAAAACCACCCACAATACCTCTCACAATACAACTTTAACATCGTAGGATGCCCTGTTACTTCATCCTCTACAGTAAAAGACCTGGGTGTTATACTCGACTGTAACCTGTCTTTTGAAAATCATATTTCATATGTTACAAAAACAGCCTTTTTGCACCTTAGAAACATTGCTAAGCTACGTAATATCCTATCTGTTTCTGATGCAGAAAAGTTAGTTCATGCATTCATGACCTCGAGACTAGATTACTGTAATGCGTTATTAGCTGGTTGTCCTGCATCCTCAATAAACAAGCTACAGTTAGTCCAAAATGCCGCCGCTAGAGTTCTAACTAGATCAAGAAAATATGATCATATAACACCGATTTTATCATCCCTACATTGGTTACCTATAAAGTCCCGTATTAATTACAAGGTATTGCTACTGACTTATAAAGCCCTAAACGGCTTAGCTCCAGTTTATTTAACGGATCTTCTATCGCCCTATAATCCATCGCGCTCTTTAAGATCACTAAATTCGAGGCTTTTGGTCATACCTAGGATATCCAGATCCACCAAAGGAGGGAGATCATTTTCACATTTAGCTCCAAAACTCTGGAAAAGCCTTCCTGATACTGTTCGTTGCTCAGACTCGCTCTCCCAGTTTAAAACTAGATTAAAGACGCATCTTTTCGGACAGGCATTCATATAATATTTTTAATCTTACAGTTCAAACTACAATCCGGCCTCTAGTTCATAAATGCCAGAGGAGAACTGGCCCCCGACTGAGCCTGGGTTCTCCCAAGGTTTTTTTTTTTTTTCTCCATTAGGTCACCTGATGGAGTTTTAGGACACCATTAGGTCACTTGATGGAGTTTTTCGGTTCCTTGCTACTGTTGCCATTAGCTTGCTCAGTTGGGGATATTTTGGGGATATTTAATTTTATTTTATCAATCAATAAATTCCACTAGAAACAAACCTTGTTGCATTATTTTAATTTAATACTGTGAAGCTGCTTTGATACAATCTGTATTGTGAAAAGCGCTATACAAATATACTTGACTTGACTTGACATTATCCCGGTTATTACATGGCTACTTGCCACATAAGTAAATAATTAGACACGAAATATTGGTCTGAGTTGTATCTTATAATCCAACAGTGTACAATGTCTCTTTTTCCCTGAGAAGGGAACGAGAAACTGCGTCAATACGACATTTTGGGGAATGCCCCCCAGCGTAGCAGACCCGCATGAATGAAACTATTGCTATCTTGATTGGCGTTGCGTCATGACGTAACGTAACGGCATACACAGAAGCTACAAAGGGACGCCGGCACACAACAGAGTTAGCTTTTTGCGATGAAGTAAGTCACTCCCAGGCAGGGGAAGGTGTGGTAAAGGGACGCAGTGTCTCGTTTCCTTCTCAGGGAACAAGTGTTACAGTCGTAACCTGAGACATTCCCTTTCGAGGGGGTACAGCACTTTGGGGAATGAGTACCCACTATGCCACAATGAGCCCTGCCTGTCCCAGTGTGAAGCTGCGCACAGGACTCTCCGGTCCTCAGATCCGTCTTCTCAGGAGGCTGTGGGCGAGAGCGCCGCCTAGAGTCCCAAGCTCTCTGAGGGGGACCTCTAGAAGTGAAACTCTTCTTCTGTTCTGAATGGTAGGTTGAATTAAAATATCTAACTTCTCAAAGTCAGATAATATTCCATAATTTTAATTCCTTAGAATTAAATGCAGCCATAATCACCAGACATTACTGTTTTAATATTTATTTATACAGTCTTGTAATCTACACGCTGCCTCGGCAAACGCGAGATTCGAGGCGTTACAATATATTTGGCTTTCAACCCTCCAGAAGAAAGTCAACAGGTGTGAGGCTGAAACATCCGACAGCGCACGGCTGTACGCGTCGAGATATTTCTCAATGAACACCGCCAGCACCCTCAGGAGCTGACTGTGAATGCCTCGCACCCAAACAGTATTATTTCACAAATCGCATGTGTCCCTTTTATTGCAGCCCCGTAATCTACGCGTTGCCTCGGCAAACGCGAGATTTAAGTCGTTCACAATATATTTGGCTTTCATCTCTCGAGAAGAAAGTCAACAGGCGCGAGGCTGAAACACCCGAAAACACAGAGGTATTTTGAGATATTTCTCAATTAACACAGCCCTCAGGAGCTGACTGTGCATGCCTCTAACCCAAACAGTATCACACTAACACTGATTCTTTATTGCAGAGTGGACCCGTAATCAATGCACTGCCTCGGCAAACGCAAGGTCCGAGCCACAGAATCTTTTTTGCAGAGTAGACCCGTAATCTACGCGCTGCCTCTGCAAACGCGAGATCCCAGCCACAGAATCTTTATTTGAGGTTCTTGGGGGACAAACAACACCAAATAGGACAGACAGTTTGACACAGAGCGCTTGCTGAAGAGCAAAAAGCTAATTCTGTTGTGTGCCGGCATCCCTTTGTAGCTTCCGTGTATGCCGTCACATGTTACGTCATGACACAACGCCAATCAGGATTGGAATAGTTTTATTCATGCTTCAGCTACGCTGGGGGCATTCCCCAAAGTGTCGTATCGACGCAGTGCGAGTTCCCTTGAAAGGGAACAATAGTTACAAAATGGCATCAGCTTCGTTTGTATGAAACAAGAGAGAGCAAGTTTTAAAATTTTATTAGTTCAAATGCAAAATTTCAACGAAGAAAAAAAACATACCTAGCAAGCGTATAGCGCTGCTGACTTCAGTGACCCGGATGAGCCTGTGTTTCTGTTATCAGCGGTTGTTATCTGGGAATAATATACCACTGGATGGAGCGATTGACCAATCAGAATCAAGAATTCCACAAAGCCATGTAATAATGTTATATATCATCATATCTTCCAGCCCTAAAACGTGTGTAGTTTTTTGTCAATGTTTATTTAAAAACATCCAATTATGCAGAATATACAATGGTAAATATTTAATTGATGAGTTGTCAATACAATATACAGGGCATGATTTTACCCCTAAACTCAGCATAGTAACACACAATGATAACTGCAAATCCACTGTTCTCTGCCTGGTTCCAGTTGTTTCTGTGAATCGCAGCAATCATTTGCGTTTCTGTTCTGTAGCTTTCGGCAGTCTGTAAAAATATACTTCAGATTTCTTGTCAAATCTATTTGTTCAGTCAATCTCAAAGTTCTTTCCCGTTTTAGATGTGTTTTGTGTGTTTTTCGCGCCTGAAAACAAACACTGCCACTCAGTGTTTCTTTTCCTAGCCGACAGTGACATCACACGCATAACCTCTATTCTGCTAAATCACGGGATGCAAGCTTGGTATGGGAACCTTTCTGTTCAGTCAAAATCACATGAGGCACAGTGATTTGACATGCTGAAAGTGACTTGGTAAAAAGCCAACCTGACTCGTAATATGAAGGGACTCACTGGTGACTCATTGGTCAGAAAGGGCTTCCTCTCCTCTCAGTTGGTGAATAATCAGTGTTTATTTATAGGGCTTGAACCGGCTTGCAGGGGGCGAGAGAGAGAGAGAGAGACTCAAGGCCGATATCAGCACGCTAACCAGCATCTCGCATATATATAATATTTCCCCGGCCCAGCCCGAGGGCCAGCGTTCAGCACACGATCACGATAACGAAAGGCCTTCGCACAAACAGGATGTTTAAAGAGAGCATGAGACACGGCCTCCAACGGACGACGATAAATAAACAATGTGTCCTACTCCATAAATATCACAAGGTGAACATCCTGACATCCTCGGTTTCGTTCTGTTCGAGCTGTTGTTCCTGAAGACCCGCCAATGAGCAAAACACAATCGCTGTGATTACACCGTAAAGAGCCAGCAATCTTCCTTCAGGTATAACTCTACACGACATGTTTATGCTTCTTGCTGATGAGGTTTCAATCCGGACATGAGGTTGTTTATTTAACCCAGCATAATGGGTTGATTCATTTTTAGCTTTTTTTAAAAACTTTTTTAAAAATACTCTACATAAGTAGATTGCATGATAATTCCTTTTTTTCGATCATATTTTACAGTATAGCACATTTTAGAATACATAATGCCTACATTTAAGCTCATTTAACAATTAAAACATTTTGAAGTAATTGAAGTGTAATTGATTAGTCTCTGTTGGCGCTGGATGTCATGCCTGAGCTTGTGTCATGTTCAGAGGGGGAACTTTTAACTTCAAATCATTGCCCTGTATTTCACTCGTAGCTGAAATATGCTGTGACTGACTCAATAACCTGTCCATAAACAAACAGTGAACAGTTCTGAGGACATATGTTAACTCTGACACAGGATCTGGGTAACACGAAAACTACCCAAACACTGGGTTGCTATGTCTGACCCAGGATCTGGGTAACACAAAAACTACCCAAACACTGGGTTGTTACGTCTGACCCAGGATCTGGGCAACACAAAAACTACCCAAACACTGGGTTGTTACGTCTGACCCAGGATCTGGGTTACACAAAAACTACCCAAACACTGGGTTGTTACGTCTGACCCAGGATCTGGGTAACACAAAAACTACCCAAACACTGGGTTGTTAGGTCTGACACAGGATCTGGGCAACACAAAAACTACCCAAACACTGGGTTGTTACGTCTGACCCAGGATCTGGGTTACACAAAAACTACCCAAACACTGGGTTGTTACGTCTGACCCAGGATCTGGGCAACACAAAAACTACCCAAACACTGGGTTGTTACATCTGACCCAGGATCTGGGATACACAAAAACTACCCAAACACTGGGTTGTTACGTCTGACCCAGGATCTGGGCAACACAAAAACTACCCAAACACTGGGTTGTTACATCTGACACAGGATCTGGGTAACACAAAAACTACCAAAACACTGGGTTGTTAGGTCTGACCCAGGATCTGGGCAACACAAAAACTACCAAAACACTGGGTTGTTACGTCTGACCCAGGATCTGGGTAACACAAAAACTACCCAAACACTAGGTTGTTAGGTCTGAGACAGGATCCGGGTAACACAAAAACTACCCAAACACTGGGTTGTTACGTCTGACCCAGGATCTGGGATACACAAAAACTAATCAAACACTGCCTTGTTACATCTGACCCAGGATCTGGGATACACAAAAACTAATCAAACACTGCCTTGTTACATCTGACCCAGGATCTGTATTACACAAAACTACCCAAACACTTGGTTGTTACGTCTGATACAGGATCTGGGTTACACAAAAACTACCCAAACATTGGGTTGTTACGTCTGATACAGGATGTGGGTTACACAAAATCTACCCAAACACTGGGTTGTTATGTCTGATACAGGATCTGGGTTACACAAAAACTACCCAAACACTGGGTTGTTACGTCTGACCCAGGATCTGGGTTACACATAAACTACCCAAACACTGGGTTGTTACGTCTGACCCAGGATCTGTGTTACACAAAAACTACCCAAACACTGGGTTGTTACATCTGATACAGGATCTGGGTTACACAAAAACTACCCAAACACTGGGTTGTTACGTCTGATACAGGATCTGGGTAACACAAAAACTACCCAAACACTGGGTTGTTATGTCTGATACAGGATCTGTGTTACACAAAAACTACCCAAACACTGGGTTGTTACGTCTGACCCAGGATCTGTGTTACACAAAAACTACCCAAACACTCGGTTGTTACGTCTGATACAGGATCTGTGTTACACAAAAACTACCCAAACACTGGGTTGTTACGTCTGATGTGAGGTGGGCGTGCAGGAGGAAGTGAAATTTTCCTCCAGTGGAAAAGCTATTAAAGCAGGATTAAAGGGCTCTATCTAAAAGCCTGGGAAACACCCGTGACCCTGCGGACTCGAGGCGCTCTGGGCCTTTACAGCTCACGTCTCATTTAGTCCCATCAGGGGCGGCTAACGGCCGCTCAAACCCTGAACCGCCACACATATTGATAAGCTCATTAATGCGTCAGGATAAGAGTGCCGCTCTATCCGCCATGTGGCCGTAATTGCATAAATCTGTTGGGTGCTCATTATCTGGTGCGTATGGATTAATGATGGCCAGGCTATCGGTGAGGTGAGACCCAATAAACGCCTGACCTGTGTGTGATAATGACTGTGGAGATGGCACTTCCAGATTTAGCCACATCATTTCCTCCGCAATGACAGCATGGAGAGCTTGGAAGGTGACGGCAGACAGAAGTGAGGAAAGGTGAATATGCAATAACGAACCTTCGCTCCAAAAAAATTATATAGCGTCCAAAAATGATGTCCGGAAGGGGATATTTGTTTTTAAATGACCCAACAAGTTCGATTAAACCAAATATGAGAAAACAGATATAAATGATAAAAATTTTTTCAATATGTTATATATGAGGGAAGAACAAAACACTAAACTGGGTGAAGGGATTTATCTGACTAAATTATTTGGCAAAAAAGGCAAACTACAGCTAAAGGTTTTATTTTACTATTCAAAAAAACAAAAACAAAAAACAAACAAAAAAATGCATAGAAAAACAAAAAGCTGATGCGAAAGAACACATTTACTACATCATAATCAGGTATTAATATTTTGCTGGTTAATTATTTTCTTTGTATGACAGCCTGGTCAAAATTTATGTCTCACAATTTGGCATGTATTATATAATAAACATATATATATATACTTACTTTCAATCATGATTCATATTAGATAGGAATCATATTAGGGACTTTTAACATAGTCTGAATAATACTGTATAAATCAAATGTATAAAAGCATTGATTTTGCATTGTTGATATTTCTTATATTTCCTTCTGACTTTGGGGTGAAACAGGTTTCCAGAGATTCACTCATGAAGTCTGACACCCAGCGATAGATGCATGAAACTAATAAACGGGGGAGAGCGTGCTGAGATCTCACAGATGAGGCCATTAAAGGCTGTGAGAGTAAAATATGTTTCTGTTCCTGAAGAAGAGATGATCAGATGAAGATCCATGATAAAGCGTGTCCTGGTCATTTCTGACTAGAGGAAGCTCCCCAATGGGCCGAGGGCTCGTAAGAGGCTGACCTATGACCTCTCGCCTCAGATCGAGTGTCGGATGACCTGCAGTTCAGCGCAGTTTTCCATCACATAAACGGGTGAAAGCTTTCATGAAGCGAATTCATTAACAGACTCTTCACATTACAGCACGGATATGATGCATGAAGTGCTCCATAATAACACTAAAAGCCCAGTTCAAAATGCAGAAAATAAATCAGCAAAATGATTTAAAAAAAGGGACAATCAATTAGTCAAGACAAACGAGTAAACAACACTTGGGTTTCCAGAGGAGATGATCCCATGGTTTGGGATTAGCAGCTCCTGTAACCTGTTACGCTGAACTCCCAGCAGTCCCAGTGGATAATTAGCCCTCTCTCTGGGGACATCAACACAAATCCCTGCATTCGGTGTCGGCGTCTAATCCCGCTCTTAACCCGGATCGCTAATGTGTTTCCAATTAGTGTTGCGCTGGGTCTGTAATCAGCAGAGTAACCCGAGAGCAGGAGCCTGGAGTGACCAGCGGATTCACACACTGAATGAGCAGGGAAAGAAGGATCCCAATCTTTGGAAAATCTCAGTCAGGTTTACACCGCAAACACAATTCCAATACGAATAAACATGTTTATTTTTCTGAGCCTACTGGGAGGATCCTTTTTTTTCGTCTTTTTTTTTCTTTTTTTAAAGCATAAACTCACTTCATTTTGATACAAATTGAAATGGTCAGATATTTGTACCGGAAAACAAAACAGATTTTTTTTTTTGTAGGTCATGAAACTATTCATTCATAACTATATTATCGTCCAGCTCTAATCTGACAAATGAGATTATAATGCATGAAGATATTACAAACATTAAATTCACGATTGTCTGTAAAGCTGCTTTGAAACTATGTGTACTGTAAAAAGCGCTATAAAAATACATTTAACTTTATTCATCTCATATGTCTTATTTGTCTGAATAAAGTTGTGAACCTAACTATTTTTTTATCTATATCAAAAAGCATTTAAAAGTTTGTGTGCCATAATGGATAACAGGCTTGAAAAGTATGGAAGCTCGTTTCTGCCAAATAATAAAACACTTTTAAAAGACAACTGCAACCTTTTATCTCACAATTGCGAGTTTATATCAACTGTGAGAAAAAAGTCAGAATTGTGAGACAAAAAGTCGCAATTACCTCCTTTATTTTTATTCTGTGGCGGAAACAAGCTTCCATACAAATGTCAGATTACTTATAAATTACTATTATTATTTTTTTTTACATTAACTTTGGTAACAGAGCTGTTGAACTATAGAAATAACATCACCTATGTATCATAACCTGAAGGAACGTCCAAGAGTTTGTAAAGGCTGAAAATAACGCAGTAACAGAGTTGATATCGGTGTAATATCACTGTATTGAACGGAGGCCAAAATCACCAGATCATAATACAGACATTGTTTAAAACGCTTTACGTCCAAGAGTCTCTCTACAAATAACTGGGAATTGAGTCTCTAATAATAATAAAAAAGAGTCTTATTTCAGCGCTGAATCGCTGCGTTCCCGGAGGAAGAGGTGTGTAAGCTGTCTGTCAGACATCCAGGAGAAAAACACCGGAAAACCACCCTAAAAATAAGTGAAGCCCCTCCAGAGAGCGTCCAATGAGAAACAGGCCTGGCTCTCGTCCAGCGCCACCTCCGTGTGTGTGACTGTGACCGAACACACACGTCTGAACCGGTCCTTCACAACACTGATAACACTGAGCCGGCACAAACACAGGAATAGGAGAGCCGGTGTGGAAACAGCTCTTGTGTGTGTGTGTGTGTATGATCCTGGCCATTCAGAAGCATCAGATCATGATCATCTCAGTGTTCTGGAGGTCGAGACCCCTGGGACCCCGGGACCCTGAGCGTCTGGGTGGGAACCAAGGCCTCTCACACACACATAAACACACAGAGTCAAAGAAAACAGCGCAGTTCAACAGTTACACACTCAATCTGATGAGATTTCCCCAGGCCTGGCAGAAACAAACACAACTTTGACTTTAATTCAACTCGCCATCTCATCTGTTATTGAGCAGTATTCGGGTGAAGGTCATATTTCAACACAAATGCACAAACAAAACTAAATGTGCAATATATATATATATTTAAAATCCATAAGCACCGTCAAAGCCTGAACATTTTGATATTTACACTGCCATTCAAAAGTTTGGGGTCGGTAAGATTTTTTGTTTTTACAAAGTCTCTTCTGCTCATCAAAGCTGCATTTATTTGATAGAAAAAAAAAATGATATTGTGAAATATTATTAGAATGTAAAACATCTGTTTTCTATGTGAATATATAGTAAAGTGAAATTTATTCCTGTGATCAAAGCTGCATTTTCAGCATCATAATCAATATCAGTTTCATTCAGGCTATTTTAATGCATGAATAATTTCTTTTCAGGGAAAAAACATTTTGGTGATTAAAGATGAGTTTTAAGGGATACAATTATTGACTACAGGGGGACTTTAAATGCTATTATTTTATTTTTTTATGTTTATTGCATGAAAAATTGCCCCACAAATCAGGGTTTAAAACTGAATTTTTGGTAAGAACAAAATGACAAAGAAAAGCAAGCCCACCCCGTATGAGCTCGTGCCTGAACAGAAGCAGAAACTGCTCAGTGTTTCACTTACAAGCTGCACTGAAATCAGATTTCACTGTCATTTTAAAAATTTGCAAAGCAAACAAATTTCAAGTGGGTGAAGAGTCCACCTCTGAGCCTCCAAAGCCTGCGAGACACGAGACACGAGACATGAGACTAAACTGATTATCCAGAGGATCAAACTGGACCTTAAAGACCGCACACCCGCACTGAGAGGAGAAGAGGTCGAGCGTGATCCCCCGGGCCTCGGCGAGCGCTGGAGGTCTGGAGCTGTTGAGCTCAGGGGTTTGTCCGTCCCACAGTTTAACCCTGTTTTCTAAAGGAAACAAACACAAGGCTCTCCGAGGATGACAGCGCTGACCTTTCAGAGCTCGAGGAAGCGAGAGGAGGAGGGGCAGAGACTACACCCATCAGATACACCCCAAATACACATTATACACTCCCAGACAAACGTGTTTCATCTGTAAGAGTTTTCATGTTTTTAAAAGAAGTCTCTTCTGGATTAAACTACAAAAACAACAGTAATATTGTGAAATATTATTCTAATGTAAATCAGCTGTTTTCTATGTGAATATAATAGTAAAGTGTAATTTATTCCTGTGATCAAAGCTGAATGTTCAGCATCATTACTCCAGTCTTCAGTGTCACATGATCCTTCAGAAATCACTCTAATATGATGATTTGATGATCAAGAAACATTTATGATTATTATCAGTGTTGAAAACAGTTATTTACATTTTTATTTTTCAGGATTCTTTGATGAATAGAAAGTTTAAAAGAACAGCATTTGTCTGAAATAGCTTCTGTAACATTACCACACTACTAACACTACCACATTTATTAATTTTTTCTAAAATAGAATCTGAAAAGGAATGACATTTGAAAATATATTCAAATAGAAAACAGTTATTTTAAATTGTCATAAAATGTCACAATATTACTTTTTTTTTATCAAATAAATGCAGCGTTGAGCAGAAAATACTTCTTTAAAAACATAAAAAACCTTACCGATCCAAAACTTTGAACGGCAGTGTGTATAACAGCTACAGCAATAACCTAAATAAATTCCAAATGTAAAGAAATGATCTGCTCCAAGTTTGCTGTGACACTACACACTAAGTGAAATTGAGTTTGCTTCATGTTTGATTTTCAGTCGATGGTGTTTCGATTTCTTCACTGGTTTCATGTCTTCTCGCTGTACAGATATACAGGCATGAATCCAGATGAACTGTAGAACAGGAGCACGTGCGTCTCCACGTGTGAGTGGCCTTTAGAGGGCCGCGGTCCTGCTGGAGAATCAGCTGAGAACACCTCTCACACTCACACTCAGCTCCTGCATCTTCCTGAGAGCACCAGAAGTCCGTCCGTTGCTCTGTCCGGATAACCGTCCAAGATTATTACAATTTAAACTAAAATGCATTCATTCACGTTGTTCCAAAGACTTTGGTTAATCTTCGAAACACGAATGAATATATTTTTTAACGAATCCTGTGAGGTTTCCATAGAAAGTCCATGCAACTAAAACTTAAAAACTCTATATATGGTCATAAAGAATCATAAAACAAATCCATGTGAATGAAGCGGTTTAATCCAAGAGATTCGATCACTTTATATGATGAACAACAGATTTAATTTAAGCTTTTATTCACAATGAAATGATGACCTACACACATGCATGAGGTCACGTGTTTACCACATGTGATGTGCTCTATAGGAGTGTTTATATGCCATATAACATGATCAGATCTCTTCACCAGACTTGGATTAAACGGTGCGATTCATATGGGTTAGTTGTGTGATGCCTTTATAACCTTTCAGGATGCTCTAATTTGTGTTTGCGTGGACCGTCATTGACAGGACTGAAACCTCTGAGGTATTATACACATCTTTTGTGTTTCGAAGATTGATCACAGTGACACGGGTTTGGAGCGGCGTGAGGGAAAATGGCGTAGTGTATGATGGGAACAGACTGTGATCTAGAGTTTGGTGTAATGAGCTGATTCTAGAATGCGTATCATTCATCTGCGCATGTTCCCGTGTGAGTTTGTTGTGAACTTCTGGTAGTGAATGATCCTCATTTAGTGAATGTTTTTCCCAGTCGAAGTCTTTTTAGAGAATTGGCCTCATATTTGATGAAGTTTGTATCATTGATTCTGTTATTTTCGTGTTTATTTCGGTAAAGCTGCTTTGAAACAGTCTGTACTGTATAAAGCGCTACAGAAATAAAGGTAACACTTTACAATACGGTTCATTAATTAACTACATTAGTTAGCATGAACTAATAATGAATTTGCATATATTTGTTAACGTTAATTTACACATTTACTAATGCTTTATTAAAATCTTGTCAACAGTAGTTAATGCACTGTGAACTAACATGAACAATGAACAGCTGGATTTTTATCAACTAGCATTAACAAAGATTCATAAATCCAGTATGCTAGTTAATACATAATGTTGACTAATGAAAAACCGTATTGTAAAGTGTTACCGCACTAAAGCTGACCTGACGTGCGTTTCCTACAGTAGCAGCACTTGCTTTACGATTACATTTATTTTTGCACATTAAACACAAGCCCTAGATATTCCATGTTCTGTTAAGCCACAGGATATTTAAATACATATGCATACACACGTTGGTGTTAAGTGTACAAACACGGCGCGAGTCCCCTGCTAAAGCCGAAGCGATGGCAGCCTGCAGACATTTATTCTGCTCTGATGTTCCCGAAACACTTGGGGAAGAAATCAAGGCCGGAGCCCTTTTTACTTTTCTCCTCAAATTGCCTCATCTCTCTGTCAGGGAGCCGAAGGGGACTCCATTAGACGGTCCGAAACGCAGACGCTCCCCACGGGCATCCATTTACCCGCTCGCTCTGCCCCGCGAAGCCTGTCCACATCAAATTAGAGCGACCCCGTGCTCCTCCTCGTATGACTGATGCCACGGGTCCCGCGCCTGTCAGCCGGCTGTCAACCGGACGTGCGTACAGCTGACAGGTAATCTTAATGTCTTCAATTAGCCCAATTAGTTCTGTCATAAACAATTTGATAAGTGCTCAAGCAACACAAACACACACACACACACACACGCACAGATCATGTGCGTTGATGAAAGGCATAATAAGGTTCATCAGTGACACCGGGTCTTGGGTTCCCTGTTTTCCTGCTTCTCTTTCACCTGCTCTCTTGAAATTGTACCATCTCCTTTCATTAGCACATCGCAGGCTGAGCATGTGAAAGCCTCTGACAAAACTCATTTGAAGGGACGGCGGGGAGATTGCCTGGAGCAGGTGCTGTGGGGAGATAAAACGATGTGCGTTCGCATGTTAGGGTGGAAATGGGCTTTAGGAGTAGACGTGCACCACCCAAACACCTTCATATAGAAACACTGCAGCGCAGAGCAAGGTCCCGTCGCCCGATGTTTGGTTTGGTGTTTCCGTTCTTATCAAAGACTGATGCGAACGCCCACGCCGTCATTACACGTGTTCTGATTGTATTGGCATCCACGACCTCTCTTTGCTCACACACACTAGGTCAATATTAATATGCAATCTCTACACAGAAACACACTGAATGGAGAGGGAACATGAGCAGCGGCGGCTCTGATCCAAAACCTACAGCGCATTTAATGTGTCATGGACCGATCTCAGCATAAACAGAAGACTGCAGATCCAGGGTTTAGTTCAGTTTTAGTGCTGGGCAATGATTAATCGCATGCAAAATTAAAGTTTGTGTTTGTGTGTACAGAGTATGATTTTTTTGAATATCTATATAATGCATGCATGTACAGTACCAGTCAAAAGTTTGGAAACATTACTATTTTTAATGTTTTTGAAAGAAGTCTCTTATGCTCATCAAGCCTGCAGTTAAAAAAAAAAAAAAAACAGTAATATTATGAAATATTATTACAATTTAAAATAATGGTTCTCTTTTTTAATATATTTTAAAATGTAATTTATTTTTGTGATGCAAAGCTGAATTTTCATCAGCAAGTACTCCAGTCTTTGGTGTCTTATGATCCTTCAGAAATCACTCTAATATGATGATTTGATACTCAGTTATTATCAATGATGGAAACAGTTGTGCTGTTTAATATATTTTTTTGGAATAATTTTTTCAGGATTCATTGATGAGTAAAACGTTAACAGCATTTATTCATACAAACAGCATTTATTCAAAATAAAAACATTTCTAACAATATAAATCGTTACCATCACCTTTTATCAATTTAACGCATCCTTGTTGAATTAAAGTACTAATTTCTTAAAAAAAATAGTTATTGTTCCCAAACTTTTGAACAGTAGTGTATATATTGTTACAAAAGATTTCTATTCTAAATAAATACAGTTCTTTTTATCTTTATATTCATCAAATAATCCTGAAAAAAGTATCTCAGGTTATAAAAAAAATATTAAGCAGCACAACTGTTTCCAACATTGATCATAAATCATCATATTAGAATGATTTCTGAAGGATCATAAGACACCAAAGACTGGAGTACTTGCTGATGAAAATTCAGCTTTGCATCACAAAAATAAATGACATTTTAAAGTATATTAAAAAAGAGAACCATTATTTTAAATTGTAATAATATTTCATAATATTACTGTTAAAAATAGTAGTAATAGTTTCCAAACTTTTGACTGGTACTATATATACTTAAGAAAATTGTGTTATATATACACACACATAAATGCAAATATTTCTAAAATATATACATGTTGTGTATGTGTGTATTTATATATACACAAAATAATTATACACAGTACACACGCATATATTATGTAAACACAACCTTTTATTTTGGATGCGATCAATAGTTGCCCAGAACTAATTTTAATTCTAAGCACAAGATCTGTGAAGAGCAATGGCGAGAGCAATGATTTTTATAAATATATTTCGCTCAAAATATTGAAATATATTTATTAAGTCTAATTAGAAATGCACCAACAAACAGTCCCTGTTTTTATTTTATTTCATAATTTATATACTTTGTATAGGTTGTGTAAAATTACTAGGCGATTAAAACTTTTCATCTTTCATTTTAAATTCTTAAATTAGAATAATAAGACACTATTCTGTTACCAATACAATTAAATAATTTAGACTGAAAAATTATAACTGCATTAAATAATGATATGAGATTGTTTTAAATATATATTTTTTTAATCTACAAATAAGAAACATTGGAAATAATGATCCATTTAAACACGAAACTAAACCACCCGTAGGTGGCGGCAGGAGACCGTCTTTATGAGTGAGTCATTGAATCTTTGACTCAACGCTGAATCATTCAGTAATGAATCACGGTTGAGTGTTCCTGTATGATGTGTCATGGTTCTGCTGTGATCTTTGTTTGGATATTTTTTCGCTGCCGAAACAGAACAAAACACTCAATATTGCGTCTAAAATGCAAGTGACTTAGTATTAATTACTTGTTAATTAAACTGTCATATGAAATCATATCGTGATGGTATTCAGCACTCTTGATCATGTGATGTTGCATAACTGTATCATTTGTTATAAATATAAAAACTCCACATTTTGAATTTTTATCGGCACTATGTTAACTGAGTTTCTTTGTGAGCTGCCCTCATTTGTTTCCATTTCTCCTCATGAAGCTGTGCAAGCCTTGTTACCATCAGTACATTATATATTATTATTCACTACCAATCGCCACTTCCACTAAATTAATGCAGTTTTGGTGATTCCCTAGTTATTTTTTGTTATTGACGGTCGGGCAAATGATATTCACTTTCACTCGCCCCTTAAAAAAAATCTACGAAAAATCTGGACAAGCGTTAATGTTGAGCCCTGTAATATATATGGCAGTCTTCTCTGTGGCATCAAAAATGGTATTGAACATTGATATTTTTCAAGGTATTGTATCGAAGTTAGGAATTCCACTATGATGAAGCACTAGTATACGGTGGGTGATATTTCTGAGCAGAGCTGCAGAACTGGTCAGCATCCACGGGTAACACGAACAGGTGTCCAGTTACGGAGACAAAAAGAAAGATGGGAGAGAAAGGCCGTCACTGGGAAGTTGTAATAGGAAATTGCTCTTGGCAACTATTTGTTTAGTACCCGAATCTTTTTTTTTTTTTTTTTGTGCCAACACAGCGAGCCCCTTTGGAAAATAGGGCAGCTCTCCCTAATGAGTAATCTATTTCAAAGCAGTCTTGTCTGGGCATGACAGTTTACTGAGAGGCTTGAAGAACTGGTAATTACCAGTGTTACGGGGCAATTAATGCATATTACACTGCGCCACTCGTGGCGGCAACTGTCAGCTCCCCAATAAAAATGAGCACTCTTCAGCTACAGGGTGACATTAATTGGGCCTTTAATGACTATGCACAGGAACCGGGCCAAATAGGAACAAAACACAGGACTCCGGCTGACTCCAGCAAAGGGCTGGAAATTGTACTAAAAATGAGATTAATTGCTGTTGGGGGGGGAAGCAGAAAAGGAGAGGAGGAATAAAAATGGGATTAAATTACAGGGTTCCGGGAGCAGGGACTTCTTGCCGCAACGGCAATTCTCAATTGTCTTATATATTCTGTATGTTCAGAAAGGCCAGCGACGGGTCTAAGCTACAGCTGCTCACGGGACATTCGCTTTAGAAAAGCAAGAGTACGAGACGTGGATTTGTGTCCAGAAGTGATGCATCTGAAAAAAAATCCAGAAGTGTTTTTGTAGAGCAATAGATCCGTTGTGTTGAACAGAATAACATGCAATCTCTACATAGAAACTAGGGGTGAAGGAAAAATCGATTCATATATGAATCGCGATTCTACCGATTTGAATCGATTCACAAATTTCAAAAGTTACACTTCTTTAACTTTGCAGTACTACTTAAAAGTTATACAGTTATTGACGTTAATCACAATAAGCCGCGAACGAGGACTCACTGTGGCGCTCGAGCTGACGGACACACAGCTGAAGTACACACACAGATGCCGACATGCATGCGATTTGCGAATTCAGTTCTCTTTCACAGATACACACACACACATAATTATTTTAAAATGCACATCATGTGGACTGTGGAGTATTCACTGTGAACAGAGTCTTATGTCCTACGCCAACAAAAACAAATGGGAGAAAATCGGATGTGTTACAGTATATTAGATCCGTGCATTCATTCTTAAAGGGACATACGCCTCATAAACTGTTGCCATGAGTTTCAGTAATGTTAATAAAAAAAAAAAATTATCTTCAATATGAATAAATTTATATTTCATTTATACAGAGAAGATTATATATGGTGTTTTATTTTTTACATTTGATTAGTCAATTTCGGTAGTAGGGCAGTTAAATAAACCTATGCTACTGTACCTGAAAACCTTATTTGTATATTTTTTTTTCTATTGTATTTGTCCTATTGTTTCTAATTTGCTTCTTTGTTCTTATTTTTAATATAGAAAATAAAATAAAATTGCCTGTCTTGCTTTATTACAGAAGACTGTGTGTAATGATTGTAGTCAGCTTAAAGGACATTTGTTTTATACTATTGGGTTGACAAATTTTTTTTTTCCTTCTAGACCTATTAGACTGTCGACTGCAGTCAATTAAAGGGGGGGTGAAATGCTCATTTTCACTCAATCTCCTGTTAATCTTGAGTACCTATAGAGTAATATTGCATCCTTCATATCTCCAAAAAGTCTTTTGTTTTATTATATTTTTAATTGAAAGATTGGCTGTACCGAGTCTTTCCGGAAAAAAACGAGCGGCTGGGGGCGGGCCGTGTGGGCGGAGCTAAAGCTGTGCTAACGCGCCGAGCTAACAACACACAGAGACATTTGTTCAACAGTTTTACTCACCGTTCCAACGCACGACCGCGAACCTTTATCATTGTGACTGCTCCATCCTTAAGCATTAGACGATCTGGGCTTTGTTTATAAAACAATCATTGTCGAAATGCAGGGAACAATTGTCTTACACAACTCCGTTTATGCTCAGGAAAACAAACTCCATCCACGGGTGCCTTAACGCTGGGTTCTTTGGGAATCTGTGCAGGGTTGTCTTGCCCTGGCAACCAAAAACACACTTCTTTGGTGACACTGACTTCCTAAAAGCCGGGCAGGGCGCTTTGATGGCGAACTGCTTTCACTCTCTTGCTCTGTTTTACGAGTGCGCGCGCGCCCGCGATCTTACCGGAGAAGTGCCCTTAGGACCCATATAAGGAAATTCCGCCCTCTCTTACGTCAGACAGAGCCATACTCGAAAAAAACTTTCCGAAACTTGTGACAAACCGGAAGGACAATTTTTGGAACAAAAATACTCCTTCAAACGTACAACTTAACTTTTGAAACTTTGACCATGTTTAGCATGGGAATCCAACTCTTTAACAGTGTAAAAAACTCAGTATGCATGAAACAGTAATTCACCCCCCCTTTAAGAAAAGTAACACAAAACAGTAAACTACAATCAAATCTATGCACATATCGAAAATCAATTTTGAATCAAATCATGAGGTACCAAGAGATTCCCACCCCTAACAGAAGCACATGGAAGCGGAAGGCATGAGCAGCAGCCACACTGAGATGCACAAAGGCTCCGATCCAAACCATGCGTTTAATGTGTCGCGGGGCAATCTGAACGGTGGCAGCAGCTCCAAGATACTTCATATTGGACACATTTATATAAACAATCGACTACTCAAACACTGCGTTATTACATCTGACCCAGGATCTGGGAAACACAAAAACTACCCAAACACTGGGTTATTACATCTGACCCAGGATCTGGGTAACACAAAAACTACCCAAACACTAGGTTGTTACGTCTGACCCAGGATCTGGGTAACACAAAAACTACCCAAACACTGGGTTGTTACGTCTGACCCAGGATCTGGGCAACACAAAAACTGGGTTGTTACGTCTGACCCAGGATCTGGGTAACACAAAAACTACCCAAACACTGGGTTGTTGCGTGTGACCCAGGATCTGGGTAACACAAAAACTACCCAAACACTGGGTTGTTCAGTCTGACCCAGGATCTGGGTAACACAAAAACTACCCAAACACTGGGTTGTTACTAGGGCTGCCCCCGACTAAAGATATTCCTAGTCGACTAACACTCCTGCATTTTAGCGATTAGTCGAATAATCGTTCATTTATGATATTAATATAAAAACTTGCATAAATACAAGGAAAGGTATAGTCCAAGTTGAAGTTTAACACTTCCATATGACAGAAAATGCTAAAGCATGATATTAGCGCGTTCAAAATAAAAATTAAGTGCTTAAAACAGAATAGTAAAGCGTTTAAAGTAAACAGCGCTAACGGACATAAAAATCAGTGGCCGGAACGTTAGGCTAATTATAACACAAAAACAGCAATCAGACTGCCTGTGCATTTTAATAATTTATTATCAAAAATACAAACTGTAACAGTTACATGTCAAAAAAAAAAAAAACAGTTTTGAATAAAATAAACTAAAATTCGTTCTTTAAAATAAATTAAATAAACTTATTAGTAACTTAGGCCTAGTACAAAAGGCAAAAAAAAAAAAAAAAAAGAAAACATAAATACTGTAGCAAAAACGCTGTTTGTTATATAACATACAGTGGAAAATTAATATAATTTTTATATTGTTCAAAAGGAAAATTAACAAAAACGATCAATTTAATAAATGCACATGGCACATCGCACAACGCCAAAACTTAGAATAAAAAAGAAGGCGGCAAACAAATCAACAGCCTAAGTATTTGATTAAATTGTTTAGAACAACTATATTTAAGACAAAATGTGGAATAATTTAAAGAACACAAATACAAATCAAAAATATCAGAGCAAAGCCGCAAACTGGCATTAAGACAACGGATGACTCTTGACCTGAAACAACAAATTGCAAACATCAGACTAATTATTCTTACAGAATAAAAAACAACTTCTGCATTATATAAAAACGAATAAATAAAAATAATATGTATTTATTTATTTGTATAGCCTAGGCTACCCGTTATAAAAATAGCCTACCCGTTTTTTTTTTGTTTTTTTTTGTTTTTTATAGCCTAACGGATAGCAAACAGAAACACTACAAAAAGGAAATTAAGAATTCTTACCTAAGCTTTCAATTCGATTTTTTTAATATTATGTGAGAGGAACACCAGCTTGTCCACATTGTTGGAAGAAGGGAGCTTCTCGACTTGATTACAATGAAGCCGGCCTTTGAAAAGATGCGCTCTGATGGAGTGGATGCAGTGGAGGCGTTTAGCTGCTTTGCGCCGTTCACATATCGCGCCTATTTTTTACAGTCTATGCTAAAAACGCGTAGAAAACGCTAGGCGCGCCGCGTTCTCCTTTTTCGAAAGCGCTAGGGCGGTTGCGCTCTGGACTGGAGGCGTCTGTCGTTGCTAAGCAACCATCAGCTGCACTCTCCGTTACAGTTGTACCGCTACGGTGCGCTTGCGGCATTCTGAAAAGTTGAGATGTTTCTATCTCGATGCGACGCGGACGCGCTTGGAAAAAACGAGGGGTCTGTGCAAGTGCGCTTTGGTATACCGCGAGGCACGAGATCTCGTTGATCTCTAGTTGCTTTGATGTCATGTCATACACTGACTGCGCAGCCCCTGATTGCGTAATTTTTTCACGTGATTTTTTTTTTTTTGCGACTAACCGACTAATGAAAATGTATTCGACCAAGCCCTCTTCATATCGACTAACGTTTAGTCGACTATTTGGGGGCAGCCCTAGTTGTTACGTCTGACCCAGGATGTGAGTAACACAAAAACTACCCAAACACTGGGTTGTTACGTCTGACCCAGGATGTGAGTAACACAAAAACTACTCAAACACTGCGTTATTACGTCTGACCCAGGATCTGGGTAACACAAAAACTACCCAAACACTGGGTTGTTACGTCTGACCCAGGATCTGGGTAACACAAAAACTACCCAAACACTGGGTTGTTACGTCTGACCCAGGATCTGGGCAACACAAAAGCTACCCAAACACTGGGTTGTTACGTCTGACCCAGGATCTGGGTAACACAAAAACTACCCAAACACTGGGTTGTTACATCTGACCCAGGATCTGGGTAACACAAAAACTACCCAAACACTGGGTTGTTGCGTCTGACCCAGGATCTGGGTAACACAAAATCTACCCAAACACTGGGTTGTTACGTCTGATCCAGGATCTGGGTAACACAAAAACTACCCAAACACTGGGTTGTTACGTCTGACCCAGGATCTGGGCAACACAAAAACTACCCAAACACTGGGTTGTTACGTCTGACCCAGGATCTGGGTAACACAAAAACTACCCAAACACGGGGTTGTTACGTCTGACCCAGGATCTGGGTAACACAAAAACTGCCCAAACACTGGTTTGTTGCGTCTGACCCAGGATCTGGGAAACACAAAAACTACCCAAACACTGGGTTGTTGCGTCTGACCCAGGATCTGGGTAACACAAAAACTACCCAAACACTGGGTTGTTACGTCTGACCCAGGATCTGGGCAACACAAAAACTACCCAAACAGTGGGTTGTTACGTCTGACCCAGGATCTGGGTAACACAAAAACTACCCAAACACGGGGTTGTTACGTCTGACCCAGGATCTGGGCTACACAAAAACTACCCAAACACTGGTTTGTTGCGTCTGACCCAGGATCTGGGCAACACAAAAACTACCCAAACACTGTGTTGTTACGTCTGACCCGGGATCTGAGTAACACAAAAACGACCCAAAACACTGGGTTGTTACGTCTGACCCAGGATCTGAGTAACACAAAAACTACCCAAACACTGGGTTGTTACGTCTGACCCAGGATCTGGGTAACACAAAAACTACCCAAACACGGGGTTGTTACGTCTGACCCAGGATCTGGGTAACACAAAAACTACCCAAAACACTGGGTTGTTACGTCTGACCCAGGATCTGGGCAACACAAAAACTACCCAAACACGGGGTTGTTACGTCTGACCCAGGATCTGGGTAACACAAAAACTACCCAAACACTGTGTTGTTACGTCTGACCCGGGATCTGAGTAACACAAAAACTACCCAAAAAACTGGGTTGTTACGTCTGACCCAGGATCTGAAACTACCCAAACACTGTGTTGTTACGTCTGACCCGGGATCTGAGTAACACAAAAACTACCCAAAACACTGGGTTGTTACGTCTGACCCAGGATCTGGGTAACACAAAAACTACCCAAACACGGGGTTGTTACGTCTGACCCAGGATCTGGGTAACACAAAAACTACCCAAACACTGTGTTGTTACGTCTGACCCAGGATGTGAGTAACACAAAAACTACCCAAACACTGGGTTGTTACGTCTGACCCAGGATGTGAGTAACACAAAAACTACTCAAACACTGCGTTATTACGTCTGACCCAGGATCTGGGTAACACAAAAACTACCCAAACACTGGGTTGTTACGTCTGACCCAGGATCTGGGTAACACAAAAACTACCCAAACACTGGGTTGTTACGTCTGACCCAGGATCTGGGCAACACAAAAGCTACCCAAACACTGGGTTGTTACGTCTGACCCAGGATCTGGGTAACACAAAAACTACCCAAACACTGGGTTGTTACATCTGACCCAGGATCTGGGTAACACAAAAACTACCCAAACACTGGGTTGTTGCGTCTGACCCAGGATCTGGGTAACACAAAATCTACCCAAACACTGGGTTGTTACGTCTGATCCAGGATCTGGGTAACACAAAAACTACCCAAACACTGGGTTGTTACGTCTGACCCAGGATCTGGGCAACACAAAAACTACCCAAACACTGGGTTGTTACGTCTGACCCAGGATCTGGGTAACACAAAAACTACCCAAACACTGGGTTGTTACGTCTGACCCAGGATCTGGGTAACACAAAAACTGCCCAAACACTGGTTTGTTGCGTCTGACCCAGGATCTGGGAAACACAAAAACTACCCAAACACTGGGTTGTTGCGTCTGACCCAGGATCTGGGTAACACAAAAACTACCCAAACACTGGGTTGTTACGTCTGACCCAGGATCTGGGCAACACAAAAACTACCCAAACACTGGGTTGTTACGTCTGACCCAGGATCTGGGTAACACAAAAACTACCCAAACACGGGGTTGTTACGTCTGACCCAGGATCTGGGCTACACAAAAACTACCCAAACACTGGTTTGTTGCGTCTGACCCGGGATCTGAGTAACACAAAAACGACCCAAAACACTGGGTTGTTACGTCTGACCCAGGATCTGAGTAACACAAAAACTACCCAAACACTGGGTTGTTACGTCTGACCCAGGATCTGGGTAACACAAAAACTACCCAAACACGGGGTTGTTACGTCTGACCCAGGATCTGGGTAACACAAAAACTACCCAAAACACTGGGTTGTTACGTCTGACCCAGGATCTGGGCAACACAAAAACTACCCAAACACGGGGTTGTTACGTCTGACCCAGGATCTGGGTAACACAAAAACTACCCAAACACTGTGTTGTTACGTCTGACCCGGGATCTGAGTAACACAAAAACTACCCAAAAAACTGGGTTGTTACGTCTGACCCAGGATCTGAAACTACCCAAACACTGTGTTGTTACGTCTGACCCGGGATCTGAGTAACACAAAAACTACCCAAAACACTGGGTTGTTACGTCTGACCCAGGATCTGGGTAACACAAAAACTACCCAAACACGGGGTTGTTACGTCTGACCCAGGATCTGGGTAACACAAAAACTACCCAAACACTGTGTTGTTACGTCTGACCCAGGATCTGGGTAACACAAAAACTACCCAAACACGGGGTTGTTACGTCTGACCCAGGATCTGGGTAACACAAAAACTGCCCAAACACTGGTTTGTTGCGTCTGACCCAGGATCTGGGTAACACAAAAACTACCCAAACACTGGGTTGTTGCGTCTGACCCAGGATCTGGGTAACACAAAATCTACCCAAACACTGGGTTGTTACGTCTGATCCAGGATCTGGGTAACACAAAAACTACCCAAACACTGGGTTGTTACGTCTGACCCAGGATCTGGGCAACACAAAAACTACCCAAACACTGGGTTGTTACGTCTGACCCAGGATCTGGGTAACACAAAAACTACCCAAACACGGGGTTGTTACGTCTGACCCAGGATCTGGGCTACACAAAAACTACCCAAACACTGGTTTGTTGCGTCTGACCCAGGATCTGGGCAACACAAAAACTACCCAAACACTGTGTTGTTACGTCTGACCCGGGATCTGAGTAACACAAAAACGACCCAAAACACTGGGTTGTTACGTCTGACCCAGGATCTGAGTAACACAAAAACTACCCAAACACTGGGTTGTTACGTCTGACCCAGGATCTGGGTAACACAAAAACTACCCAAACACGGGGTTGTTACGTCTGACCCAGGATCTGGGTAACACAAAAACTACCCAAAACACTGGGTTGTTACGTCTGACCCAGGATCTGGGCAACACAAAAACTACCCAAACACGGGGTTGTTACGTCTGACCCAGGATCTGGGTAACACAAAAACTACCCAAACACTGTGTTGTTACGTCTGACCCGGGATCTGAGTAACACAAAAACTACCCAAAACACTGGGTTGTTACGTCTGACCCAGGATCTGAAACTACCCAAACACTGTGTTGTTACGTCTGACCCGGGATCTGAGTAACACAAAAACTACCCAAAACACTGGGTTGTTACGTCTGACCCAGGATCTGGGTAACACAAAAACTACCCAAACACGGGGTTGTTACGTCTGACCCAGGATCTGGGTAACACAAAAACTACCCAAACACTGTGTTGTTACGTCTGACCCAGGATCTGTGTAACACAAAAACTACCCAAACACGGGGTTGTTACGTCTGACCCAGGATCTGGGTAACACAAAAACTGCCCAAACACTGGTTTGTTGCGTCTGACCCAGGATCTGGGTAACACAAAAACTACCCAAACACTGGGTTGTTGCGTCTGACCCAGGATCTGGGTAACACAAAATCTACCCAAACACTGGGTTGTTACGTCTGATCCAGGATCTGGGTAACACAAAAACTACCCAAACACTGGGTTGTTACGTCTGACCCAGGATCTGGGCAACACAAAAACTACCCAAACACTGGGTTGTTACGTCTGACCCAGGATCTGGGTAACACAAAAACTACCCAAACACGGGGTTGTTACGTCTGACCCAGGATCTGGGCTACACAAAAACTACCCAAACACTGGTTTGTTGCGTCTGACCCAGGATCTGGGCAACACAAAAACTACCCAAACACTGTGTTGTTACGTCTGACCCGGGATCTGAGTAACACAAAAACGACCCAAAACACTGGGTTGTTACGTCTGACCCAGGATCTGAGTAACACAAAAACTACCCAAACACTGGGTTGTTACGTCTGACCCAGGATCTGGGTAACACAAAAACTACCCAAACACGGGGTTGTTACGTCTGATCCAGGATCTGGGTAACACAAAAACTACCCAAAACACTGGGTTGTTACGTCTGACCCAGGATCTGGGCAACACAAAAACTACCCAAACACGGGGTTGTTACGTCTGACCCAGGATCTGGGTAACACAAAAACTACCCAAACACTGTGTTGTTACGTCTGACCCGGGATCTGAGTAACACAAAAACTACCCAAAACACTGGGTTGTTACGTCTGACCCAGGATCTGAAACTACCCAAACACTGTGTTGTTACGTCTGACCCGGGATCTGAGTAACACAAAAACTACCCAAAACACTGGGTTGTTACGTCTGACCCAGGATCTGGGTAACACAAAAACTACCCAAACACGGGGTTGTTACGTCTGACCCAGGATCTGGGTAACACAAAAACTACCCAAACACTGTGTTGTTACGTCTGACCCGGGATCTGAGTAACACAAAAACTACTCAAAACACTGGGTTGTTACGTCTGAACACAAAAACTACCCAAACACTGGTTTGTTGCGTCTGACCCGGGATCTGAGTAACACAAAAACTACCCAAACACTTGGTTGTTACGTCTGACCCAGGATCTGGGTAACACAAAAACTACCCAAACACTGGGTTGTTACGTCTGACCCAGGATCTGGGTAACACAAAAACTACCCAAACACTGGGTTGTTACGTCTGACCCAGGATCTGAGTAACACAAAAACTACCCAAACACTTGGTTGTTACGTCTGACCCAGGATCTGGGTAACACAAAAACTACCCAAACACTGGGTTGTTACGTCTGACCCAGGATCTGGGTAACACAAAAACTACCCAAACACTGGGTTGTTACGTCTGACCCAGGATCTGAGTAACACAAAAACTACCCAAACACTGGGTTGTTACGTCTGACCCAGGATCTGAGTAACACAAAAACTACCCAAACACTGGGTTGTTACGTCTGACCCAGGATCTGAGTAACACAAAAACTACCCAAACACTGGGTTGTTACGTCTGACCCAGGATCTGAGTAACACAAAAACTACCCAAACACTGGGTTGTTACGTCTGACCCAGGATCTGAGTAACACAAAAACTACCCAAAACACTGGGTTGTTACGTCTGACCCAGGATCTGAGTAACACAAAAACTACCCAAAACACTGGGTTGTTACGTCTGACCCAGGATCTGAGTAACACAAAAACTACCCAAACACTGGGTTGTTACGTCTGACCCAGGATCTGAGTAACACAAAAACTACCCAAACACTGGGTTGTTACGTCTGACCCAGGATCTGAGTAACACAAAAACTACCCAAACACTGGGTTGTTACGTCTGACCCAGAATCTGTGTTACACAAAAACTACCCAAACACTGGGTTGTTACGTCTGACCCAGGATCTGGGTGACACAAAAACTACCCAAACACTGGGTTGTTACGTCTGACCCAGAATCTGAGTAACACAAAAACTACCCAAACACTGGGTTGTTACGTCTGATCCGGGATCTGAGTAACACAAAAACTACCCAAAACACTGGGATGTTACGTCTGACCCGGGATCTGAGTAACACAAAAACTACCCAAAACACTGGGTTGTTACGTCTGACCCAGGATCTGGGTAACACAAAAACTACCCAAACACTGGGTTGTAACGTCTGACCCAGGATCGGGGCTACACAAAAACTACCCAAACACTGGGTTGTTACATCTGACCCAGGATCTGAGTAACACAAAAACTACCCAAACACTGGGTTGTTACGTCTGACCCGGGATCTGAGTAACACAAAAACTACCCAAAACACTGGGTTGTTACGTCTGACCCAGGATCTGAGTAACACAAAAACTACACAAACACTGAACAAATAACCCAAAAAAATTACCCAAAAGGCTCAACCCAGGTTTTGGGTAGAAAAAATAACCCAAGATTTTTTGAGTGCAAGATTATGGAGAAAGCAAGATCAAAGCTTTAAAAAAATAATAAAAAAAATACATATTTAATTCAATATTTAAAAAAAGTACAAGCTAACTAAGCCTCATTAAAAATGCAGCAATATTTACGTGTGCTGTGAATTTTATGCTTAATACACTTGGGGAAAAAATGTTTTAGAATTGAAACAATTGGCAACATGGCTGAGGTCACGGAGCCAAACGCTACAGCTGCTCACAGGACATGTCCTTCAGAGAAGCAAGAGTACAGGCTGGGGATTTATAAGCATCTGAGAAGAGTCGGCAGTGTTTGTGTAGAGCAACAGATCCACTTGAGAAGACGTCCATTGTGTAGGATGAAGGACCAGAATCAGGTTAATTAATGAGGCCTTGTATAGTGAACACACTCCAGTCTGAAGAGCGTCTGAAGGGCTCATTAGCTCATCAACCCATCAGACGTCATAAGACTCCAGGTTTGAGCTGTTTATCCTCCACCAACCAAAAGCAATGCATTTGCATGCGTTTTGAAGTGGCGCTCCTGCAGTGTGTTTAATGCACTAGCGCTGTCACACTCGCACTGTCACCGGCGACGAGCCTTCAAAGCCGCTTTGGAAACAGAACCAGCAAATATTTGAATTGCAAAACCACATTATCTTCCAAAGGGATAAAACTTAAGACAACTTCCACGAGTTAAAGACCTACATTTGCGGTTGGAGGGGGGGCGGTGGGCATAAGCACACTCAACCTAATTCAGCATATCCACATTTGTGTAATGAGATCGGACATGTTTTAGAGCCGGGTCTCCCAGGCGCTTAATGTGAGGAGAGAACCATAAAAATGTTTTTTAAGCGGACCACGTATTTATCCCAGATCCGCCGCATGAAATCACGAGGCTTGCAGACTACCTGCCACAGATATGATTATGAAGTGACGTGTAATTACCCCAGTCACACTAATGCAGTGTGAGGTGTGTGTCAGCGTGTCCTAATATGAAGGCTGTTTATTCCAGGAACTATTTTTAAGCATGCATGTTTCATAGAAAATAATGCAACTGCCTCTGTCAATTTTGTCAATTCGGCAGCTATGAAGAAGCTGACACGTGTGATAACAAATCACGGCGAATCGGAAGTATAAAGTCCCCGCGTTCCGTTCCAGGAAAAACCTGACACTTGAACTTCAAGTCGGAGTCTGTGTAAACATACATAGAAGAAACAAGATTTGCTTGCTTGGAATTTGTCTTGTTCTCCAGTACAAATATCTAAACATTCCTAAATCAAGAGATGCAAAATGACTTTAGATATTACATTTGCTTATAAAAATAATGCTTTCCCTTTGAATTAAGTTTATTTTTCTGAGCCCATTGGCAGATATTTATTCGGTAATACTTTACAAGAAGGTTCATTAGCAAACATTAGTTACCTACTTTAGTTAATACTGTATGAACTGAGAATGAGCAATATTTTCATTTCTGTACTCAATGCTTAATTATTTTCAATACTACGTTATTAAAATCAAAGGTTGTATTTGTTAACATTAGTTAATGCACTGTGAACTAACATGAACAAACAATGAACAGCTGGATTTTCATTAACTAACATTAACAAAGATTAATCAATACTGTAATAAATGTACTGCTCATGTTAGTTAATACTAATGTAAAAAAAATGAAACCTTATTGTAAAGTGTTACCATTTTTTTATTGTTTTAAAGCATAATCTTAGGTTGTTCTGCTTAAATCTATATCTAAGTAAATCTATCTTGATTTAGGAATGTTTACATATTTGGGAAACACTTTACAATACGATTCATTAGTTAACGAACTAAGATGGAACTGCACTTCTACAACATTTATTAATCTTTGTTAATGTTAATTTCAACATTTTCTAATACGTTATTGAAATCAAAGGTTGTATTTGTTAACATTAGTTAATGCACTGTGAACTAACATGAACACAATGAACAGCTGGATTATTATTAACTAACATTAACAAAGATTAATAAATACTGTAACAGATGTATTGCTCATTGTTAGTTCATGTTAGTTAATACATAAACTAATGTTAACTATGAACCTCATTATAAAGTGTTACATATATTTGTACTGGAAAACGAGACTTTTATTGCAGTTCTGGGCACACACCAGTTTTCCTCCTTCTCTGAACATGGGAATCCCAATCTGAAAGACTCTCAAGTGCTTATTTGAGTAGTGGCTTGATAGGTTTTAGCATGTTCCAGCCGTATCAACATGCTCATTTCAACATCAAAACGGCTCAGAAATGCCCTGTGAACCAGTTCCCGTCAGCATGTAGACACACTGGAGACAGACGTGTTCAGGAATCAAACGCCCAGATGATGGATAACTCCAGCGCACAATGACCCGTGTCACAGGCGTTTGCTCTAAATCAATTAAGCTGATAAGAGCGCTGTCGACGGTACACACCTCGCCACGGTGAAGTCGCAGCTCCAGCTCTTATCTTCAGCGTGAGGAAGTCACATTAATAACTAAAGACAAGCGATGACGAAACCACTGTAGCCGCACTGTCAAACACGATTTACAGCTCCTCGTTCCTCCTCCCCGTGATGGGCGTCTTTTCATTTGCCCTGATGCATGCTGGGAAGGGTTGGAGGTTGAAGTTGAGACGAGGGCCGACAGGAAGGGAAAAAAGGGGAAGATTACAGCATTTAACATGCTAAGACCTCGCAGTTATTCATTCATCCCTCCGCTTCCTTTTAAGGATGGGGTCACGGGTAACTTTCCACACAAATGGACGCAAAAAGCAAGCGTGACATTAAATGCTGCGATTTTCGGTGACCCCTTTCTGTCCGAGTCTTGATTAAAATATGTTTGCTTTCTTACTCAAACTGGCTTTTGACAAGCTTGGTCATATTTCAACGAACTGAACAAACATTCTCTCAGGGTTATTTTCCTTTTTCCATTGCGTACATGAGGTGACTCTTCAAGCAGAGCTTTCCAATGAATGTGACGCGACATGAGAATTAAAAGTGGAAGAAAATCAGCATCTTAAAAGAACAGTTCATGCAGAAACTAGATGCTTTTCCAAACCTGCATTGGTAACACTTTACAATGACGTTCATTAGTTAACATTAATGTATTAACTAACACGAACTAACCATGAGCAATACAATTTGTTATTAATGTTTGTTAATACAAATAAAGTTGTTCATTGTTAGTTCACAATGCATTAACTAATGTTAACAAGATTTTAATCAAGTATTAGAAAATGTTCAAATTAACATGAATAAATGCTGTATAAGTGCCGTTCATTATTAGTTCATGATAACTAATGTTAGCTAATGAGGCTTATTGAAAACTGTAAACTTGTGTGTTAAAGTAATGTCCATATGGCAATAATGGCTATAAGATAATATAAAGTTATTTTATAGATGTTAAATTGTCATCAAAGATATTCAAAATCTAAAGGCACTATTCTAATATACAAAGTGTGAATAAGGTGTTAAGGTCGAAATTTGAGCACGTTAAAAAATAAAAACGACCTCACGTTGTGTCAATCACGTTTACACACCGCCTCCGAAATGTTCGTCCGTCATAAAAAAGTGGATCGGTTTTATTTTTTCAAGCATTTCGAGAGGTGTTTTGACCATTCACAGCCACCGTACAAGCGAACGCCAAAATCCAGAGCTGTTCAGGATCAACTGGTGGTCTTGTTTTCAATGTGTCTCCAGTATCGCTAGCAAAGCATCAAGCTGAGCCACTGCCATCCTGAAGTCAACTTTGAAACGCTCGGGATAATCCCTCAGCTTTTTAAAAACATTTTAATAATCTAAAGAGTCTTTTTCCTCTATAAAGAACCTTTTGTGCAATGGAAAGATTCCATGGATGTAAAAAAGTTCCTCATAAAACCATCGACCCCAGTAAAGAACCTTTATTTTTGAGAGATTAATGCGCTAGTCGTGTGCACTACTGTCATGATGCTGCTATGCCACCTCTCGGCCATTTACATCCCGAAGTGCTTGAGCTGAACGGGAAGCTCAAACATCGCAAGTCGTGATCAATAGAAGAAAGGTCAGAATGGCAAGAGAGTAAATGATGACAGACTTTCTCTCTCTGGCTGAGCTCTTGCTTTGAGGATTTCGGTGTGTGTGTGTGTGTGTGTGTGTGTGTGTGTGTGTGTGTGTGTGTGTGTGTGTGTGTGTGTGTGTGTGTGTGTGTGTGTGTGTACTCGTCCAGGCCGCTGTCTTTATTCAGAGTTATAAACTGCTCTCTGGAGACTTCACTGATTACCAAACACTCTTCACCAAATTAGGGAAGGTGTTGTGAACGGGATCTCGAACCCACTGTGATTTAAAGAGGCATTCCTGGACATGGAAATGATGACTGTACACGAGAGCTCTGCTAGTGTAAACACACACAGATCTTCAGATTTGCACAGTTGTAGTTTAGACACTTAGACGTGGACACCATGGACAAGCTTATGATGGTAATAGCTTTCAAACTGGTTAAAATCCCAGAGGACGTGAATGTAAGTCTCCAGCTTTCACTGCTCAATCCTGACGCACATCTAAACCGCTCAATCAGAAACAGCAGCAGACACTTCACACACAGCTGTCATTACAGGAATACTTTAAAATACAATCAGATGCATTTGACTTCTCTCTTCAGTGGAACATGAGCAGATGTTCATCTTCTACACACAGAAGGAGAACAGTGGACGTCGAGCTCCGGAGAAACATCAACAACACAAAAGCATCATAACCAGGGCCTACAATCAGCACTCGCCAAGCGCCAAACGCGAGTATAAATCGGCGTTGGCGAGTGTGTGAAACCGTGCCAGTCTCCAGTTGAATGATAACAAATGTTTGAATTCTAACAATGCAATGTTGTGAACATAAATGTGCAGAGACGTGAATGACGTGTAGTGTAGACGGCTCAGGGCTTCATCACCACGAAAGCTTCAGCCTTTCCCATGTAAATACTCCAGCACTGGAACACGCGAAAGGGAATTCGTTACGCCCTGAACGCCGCGTTTCTCAGACGGAGCGCAAACTTGAGCTCTCTTAGGCCTTCCTGCGCTTGAGCGGAACAATCCACTCAAAATGATGTAAAAATATGTCGTGTATCTGCGAGTATCCCAGTAAACGTAGCCGGATACTGTATGTCTTAAGTGAATACGAACACAAAACGCATGATGCGTGCGCATCCGGTCTTAAAGTGACGGCATCCTAATAATCCTAATATTTATACGTTTTTATTCTTAACCAAACAACAAAGGACAAAGAAAAAAAAATCACTCACTACTTAAATAGGATATAAAGATTATGCAGTGTTATTTATTTGATTAGCCTCTGTTATTAAATTCCGGTAACCGAGAACTATTAGACCTGGCTGAAGAGCACTGCTTATTTCACTGCTATGTATTGTGTTTATTCAGCCCGTTCTCATCCTAGGGCGTCATATACTGACGCTTTTGACATTTCGTCTACATCGAATGCACATGGCACCCTTTAGCGTCAATATGAGACGCAGATAGATATGGGCCAGAGGGCGCCTCCTAGCGGTCTAACCCTAACCCTACCCCAGACCTAAACCTACCCATAACCGAACAAAGCTCTGTGCGTGTCATATTGACGCTAAAGGGTGCCATGTGCGTTCGATGTAGACGAAATGTCAAAAGCGTCAGTATATGACGCCCTAGGATGAGAATGCGTTGGTTTATTTGTGCTTTTGCTTTTAATTTGATTGTTTGTTCTTAATTAAATTTGGCTGTAAATTAAAATTGTAAATGTAATTTTTTTGACTGTGTGCTGTGTTCCAGATCATCTGAAGTCACTCACTCTGGAAAACCAAGGTTCTCTAATGGCATCTTTGGTTCCACGGAGAACCTTTAACATCCACTGGATGCTTTCCATAGTGAAAAGGTTCTTTATAGTGGAAAAAGAGTCTTTAGATTATTATAATAAATGTTCTTCACACTAAATGGTTCTTTTAAGAACTGATCACTGAAAGGTTATGTGGGGACCTTCTATGGCACTGCTTTAAACCCTCGTTTGAATCCTTTATTTTTAAAAGTGATATGATTTGTGTGACAAATAGATGTAAATTGTTAACCGTTGCTCTTTGCATGTCATGTCTGACTCGACTGTGATGACTTGCGTGTCTTATAACAAAAGTCGCAAATAAGAAAAAAAGTCACACATGTTTGCAATGACACTGGGGTGGAAAATGATGATCCAAAAAGACATGGAAAATACATATTTGCCCAGATGATGCATTGGCGGGGACTCGTGCCCGTGACCTGTGTGCTGCAGGAACAGGGTTATTCGGTGCCTGCTAATCAAGGCCTTGTGTAACAGCAGAAACAGGCTCTTATCAGGAGAAGTCTTCAAGCGGACGGGAGGATGTCACACAGATGTACTCTGGCCTGCCTTTATAACCTATAACAGAGCAAAGGTCACCGCCAGCTTCATCAAAAGAGACGGAGTGCTTATATGACTGCAAACATTGAGAATTAATGAGGGAAATCTAAGGTCAAAGTTCCCATCCTAATACATCTCTGATTAGGCTTTAATATATAATCAAGGCCAGACACACAAACGACCCAGTTATAAAGGATTAAAGCTATCAAGACATGAGGAGATATCTGAGGATGCTGTCTGCAGCGCTGACTATTAACAGTGACTCAAATATCGAGTACAACACCTCAGGCCTTCATTCATATATATATATATATATATATATATATATATATATATATATATATATATATATATATATATATATATATATATATATATATATATATATATATATATATATATATATATATATATATATATATATATATTTTTTTTTTTTTATAATAATAATAATAATAATAATTATTATTATTAGTAGTAGTTCTGGGCAACGATTAATCGCATCCAAAATAAAAGCTTGTGTTTACATAATATATGTGTGTGTACTGTGTATAATTATTTTGTATATATAAATACACACACATATGCATGTATATATTTAAGAAATATTAGCATGTATATACTGTATATTTATAGATCATTTATATCATATATAAAAATAAATAATTTATATATAATTAACACATTTTTCTTAAATATATACATGCATGTGTATTTATATATAAAGAAACATTATACAGTGTACACACATATTATGTAAACAAACTTTTAATTTGGATGTTGCCCAGAACAATTTTTTTATATATATATACGTTACAATGTGTGTGTCTGTGTGTGTGTTTTAATATATTGTAAAATGTAATTTATTCCTGTGATCAAGACTCCAGTCTTCAGTGTCATGATCCTTCAGAAATCACTCTAATATGATGAATCGTGTTGAAAAACAAAGTAAAATGGGAAAGTTATAGCTTTGAAAAGTTTTCCTTCTCTTCTTCCTTAACCTCCGCTCCATCATACACTGCCTTCCCCCAGCCTGGAAGTGTTTTATTTTCACTTTTTTAAGCAGAGTGTTGGTGTCAAAATCATTCTTAACCTCAACTTGAAATGACAAATTTGTTTAATGCGTCGGGAGCAAACCTGGAAAATAAATAGATGAAATGGAGGCTTAGCGGGAGCTAAATCCCACGGCTGATGGGGACCTGAAGTGTGCGGATTACATGCGGAGCGCATTAAACAATGTCCCTAAATATGCATTGAAATCCTTAAAGCATGAAAGCATCTTGTCATGTGGTATTAGCATTCAGAGGTGCGTGTCAGACGGCTCTCGCTGCACTGGGCTGCGGTGTTAAATGTCATATGCCAGGGTCCACAAATCCCACAAAGATTTCCTAACTTTGCTTCTTCTGAGCCATTTACAGTTAAACTGTCACAAGATCCTGCGCAATGTGCATGAAAAAAAGAGCAAAAGCATATGGAAGAATCAAGAGAGAGATACCAAAGCTTCTGCTGCTACTCTAGAAAAGTAGAAGAATTTGTCTGGGCAGCAAAGAAGCATGATTATTGTTTTAAGTGCAAGATAAACCAGACATATAAGAGGTGAGATGTTAACAACCATCAGAATAAATACTGAACCAAACAACAACACCACACAGACTAGCAAGATTAGCTACAAACTCATGCCAACAGCCAGAACTAAGAGTGGAAGCATGAGACCGAAGACAGAAACACCAGAACTGAGAAGTCAAAGCACTGAAATGTGGAAATCTTGTACATTTAAAGCATTAAAATGCATGCATTTTTAATCATAAAACATTAAAATATCTCCATCATAAATGTAAAACATTAAAATGTATAAATCTTGAATAAACCGTCAGATGTCGACTGACCAGAGAGAATTATATTTATTCCATTCTTCAAAGAGAATTCAGTAAATCTTTTAAATTCTACATGACCGGGATGTGATCAAGGTATATGAAGTCTGTCAGGCTGTTTACTCTCATGCTCTTTGAAATAAATGTGAAATAAATGATCCAGTCTGGGGGCCTGATATTATCGGGAGTCTAATGCTATTGCCAACGATTCTCATCAAAAAAAAAAAAAGATTTCGAGAAAATATAACACAAATGATCGGGTCAACAATTTCCAAGAGGTCAAGCCACAGAATATATATGACAAAACTGAGAGTATTAACCCTGTGTGACCGAAGGGAGAAATGAGCCATACTGCGGTTTATATGGCCATTCATCATCTGTGTCAACTCCTGACAGCGCTTTATCAGATCTAACCTTTACAGCCTCTATTACCAGCACAAACATGCTCCGATACACCAGCACAAATACACACTCGCATATTAACACACACTCACTGCTATTAATGATGCACTGAATTAAAATCAATGGCCAACAGAAACTGCTCATTTTAAATGTGCCCATCAACTCTATTCATTAATAACATTTTAACTCATTGGACTAACTTTGGGCTACAGAAAGCGCATGTTATAACATGATAAAATATTAACATGCCTAAGACTTTTGCACAGTACTGTATATTTACGGAGTAATCCACAATTTGTCGAGGGGCTCAAAATGACAGATTTCACCCAAGATTTGGAACCAATTTACAGGGGTAATAATAATGACTTTAGAAAGATGTCAGCATCATTATTTTACTTTTACACAGAGATTGGTGGGTCTATTAGCTAAATCTGTTGACTTTACTTAGAAATCTTAATATCCTTATAGATTCTAATTCTGCATAATCTTCTCTTTTGGTATCTTCATTTTAAAGGCTCTATATGGTTCAATCCCAGAGATATGGAGATCTCAATGCGGCTCCATGAGTAAAATGGTAAATTAAACAGATTTTCAGTGGTCAAAAACCAAATGTGAGTCACTTTGCACACAGCTGATGCTCTTTTTCTTTTAAGAAGAATATATAAAGAAATCAAGATACATTTCTAGTTTCAACATTATTTGTTGTTCAATCAACACAATTGCATAGAATAAACCGGTCTGGGTGCCATAATGTTCTTTTTCCAAGGTTTGCGTGCCTGCAACTCTAAAAGTATTAAAGATATCCTAATATCCTTATAGATTCTAATTCTTATTAAACTTTTCTTTTGAAATCTTCATTTTTAAGGCCCAATATGGTTCAGTCCCAGAGACACGGGGATCTCAAAGCAGCTCCGTGTTCAAACTGTTCAATTTGACCCACTTTCAATGATCAAAAACCAAATGTAGGTAATTTGTCTAAAAGCTGATTTTGTTGTGTTTAAAGAGGAAAGTCTGAAGAACAAATAATACTGAAACTAGAAATGTATCATGTATCTATCAAAATAATTGCATACGACATATTTACATGTCTGCAACTCAAGAAGTATTAAAGATATCTTAATATTTTAGATTCTTGTTCCTATGAAACTTTTCTTGTGGAATCCTCATTTATATGGTTCAGTCCCAGAGATATTGGGATGTCAGTGTGGTAACATGGGGTTACGATACTGTGTACTTGAACTCTTGCTAACTTCAGAATCTGTTAAAATCAACAAAAAACTTTATTTCAAATATCACTAAAACTGGTTCAAAATTTGTTTCTTATAAATACACATTTGAGAGCAAGTGAATGTACCTCAACTTGACCATGGCAGTGGATGTTGGCTCTCAGAGAGGGATGTTGTGTGCAATTCTATTGACACAACAAGAAACATTTCTAGTTTCAGCCAAATTTATTCTTCAGACATTCGCCCTTTAAATGTAATAAGTTTAAGTTGTGTGCAAAGTGAACAAAAATTTGGTTTTTGACCATTGGAAGCGAGTAAAATACAGCTTTGATATCCTCATATCTATGGGATCGAACCATTTAATCTGACAAACGAACAGTTCCAGAGATTTCAGTCTTTTACCATTCAGCTGTACTCATAACTCAATAACTGGTTCAGATTCAACAATGACACATTGTGTAATTTAACTCTGTAATGAAATATGTCAGATTTTTTCGGACATAATTTTTTATTGAATAGTTCATTGAACTTTTAAAGCACTGTAAAAGAGCAGCATGGACATCCTTCAAACTTCATCTTTTGTGTTCGCTGAATAGAGAAAGTCAAACGTGGTTGGAACAACACGAGTGCGAGAGCAAACGATGGCAGAACGATCATTTGTGTGTGAACTATTTCTCTAATATACGTGAAACTGCTTATGAAAGGCCAGATGTAATCGTATTCTCCGGAGCGCCGTCACTCCCAGCCGTCGTCCATTAAAGGAGGCGTCAGTCCAGAGTCGCATTTCATTACGCGACACATTTAACCTCACACACTTCAACTAAAACATACACAAGCCTTATTATGTGCTTAATATTCACTATCAGCTGAATAATTTTTAATGCAACTTATATCCGAGTAGATGGATAACTCAATTATGTGCAGATCCGTCCCGGAGCCGGGGAAGATTGATGGGAAGGAGAGGCCGACGGGTCTTTAGCAGGAGATCCTTCTCTCCTCCTCCACTGCTCCTCTCTTTATAGGAGAAGCATCATTACACACCGCCAGAGTTTATTATGAGCGCCGCGTCTCGGACACACTGGTGTTCGCATGATGAATGCTGTCGCTGCGACTTTCAGAGAGGAAATTAGTTGTCGTTTGGTGGAAACACACCGCGTTTCTCACTTCCATTTGTTTTCAGGGAGAACGAGGAACAATTAACAGTGCACAAAAAATGGGGTTCTAGAACTCTAGGGTTCTTGAAAAGAAGCCTCTATGCCAGAAAGGTTCTATAAGGAGAAATGAGATCGAGGAACAATTACCAGTACACTCTTACTAAACAAGGTTCATTGTGGTTCTATATAGAACTGTGGGGTTCTTGACTTTAGAGAACCCTTTATGGCAGAAAGGTTGTATATAAGGAGGAATGTGTTGCACTTCTTCTAAGAGTAATGCTGGCTTCTTCTGATATTGGAAATTTCCCACTTCTGCAGTCGTGATTACGGAAAGAACATGAATCGTGGAGGACACGAGGTTTATTCTTGCCTATTTATTGGGAAAACCTTATTAAAGCGTGTGTGTGATTAAAAATAAATAAAAGTAATGCGTTAGATTAAACTGGGAAGGGTCACAGCACTTGCATATTGTTGTCCTATTGTTAGATTCACTGCTTCTATTGTTCTTTGGATAAAAGCGTATGCTAAATGAATAAATGTAAAGCCAAAATGATATTTGACAACCGTATAAACATTCACTGCACTAATATCGTCAGCTTGCTGATCAAGTCAAGTCAAGTCATCCTCATTTATATAGCGCTTTTAACAATGTAGATTGTTTCAAAGCAGCTTTACAGAGATAAACGTATAATTTATGGTAACAGAGATTGTTTCGGCTTTACAGCGGTTCTTTAATAAAGTTATTTTCCAGCTAAAGTTAGTTTTGATTGATTCGCTTCCGTCGCAACGATCATTAGTTATTAAATTAGGGGCCTCTAAGACGACACCATACTCTCTACACTGACTTTAAACGCGAACCTGTGAGAAACGCTGATGGCGTTCACATGCGCATTAAGAACTGGTTCTATAGTTATGTGCGTTTGAATATATGTGCGCAGGTTTGTAATTCCCTACAGACCAAGCCTAAACAAAGTACTGGCGTTTCCTTATAATTTTGATACAGAATTGTATTTTATTTTATCAATTCGGGGTAGATACGCGAATTGAGTTTTCCCAACTCAATGTATATAATGTCTATAATGTATGCTGATGTCAAATACAGGCTATTTTCACTGTGTTTAAAACATACAATATTCGTCAAATGATGATACATACATGTATGTATATGTAAATATGCACTACTTTAACTAAAGTTTAAGAGTTTATGGCCCAACTCGGGAACTTGGGCAACACAATTATCCCTGAGCTTCCCAGTGGCAAATACGACTTGAGAGGACTTTCATGTCCAAGTTTCAACCAGGAAACTTGTATTTATGATAATTCACATGAACGCAGCATAAGGCTGCATGATATTGGGGAGGAAAATTGACATTGCGATATTTTGTTTGTTTGTGATATGTTTTGCGAAATATACAGGAAAAATACAGGAAGTTCAACCAGAGGAATAGCTTGAATAGCTCTCTTTAGGGAAGAATGAATCGTTCTACAATGATTGGGGTGGTTTTGTCGGGGAGTGAATCTGCATAGAAAAATAATAAAGAGCTGAAAATATACTTTTTACCATGATGACCCTTTTTGGTAACACTTTATAATAACTGCATGCTATTACTCATTAGTTAAGCATTACTAAACAGTAAATTCATCATTTATAAAGCATTAATAGACATTAATAAGCAGTTTATAAATACAGCTATAAATGCTTTATTATTGATTTATAAGCATATCTATAATGTGTTTAATAATTGTATTTTCATACTTTATTAATGAGCAATTTATCATTTCTAAATGAAGTATAGCATTATTTACAAACCAGTTACATTATTTACCATTATTTCCAAACTAGGTGTTGTCATTGATTAATGAGTTCACTTAGAAAGTGTAAGTAAATGTAGTAGATTCAGGGAGTTATAAAGCATTTAGTAGTGGTCAGTTCACTATTCTGTGAGCTCATCTAGTGAGGACTATTTATGCTTTGTAAATCATTTATAAAGGAGATTTAAAGACTCAGTTTTCTTCTAAACAGAAAAAGGAAACAAACACAACACAGTGATACAGAACATAAAATATTTAACAGCCTTTAAATCTCCTTTGCAAATGCTTTAAAAAACATAACTAGTCCTCACTTTAGATGAGCTCACAAAAATAGTTAAATGACCACTACTAAATGCTTTATAACTACCTGAATTAAACTATATGTCTGAATAATAATTTTTAATAAGTATTTAAACAGTTTATTAATCATTTACATACACTTTCTAAGTGATCTTATGAACCACTGACAACTCCTAAATAACCGGTTAGTAAATAATGCTATACTTCATCTAGAAATGATAAATTGATCATTAATATGTATGAAATATTAATATAAGTATGAAAACACAATTATTAAACACATTATATATATGCTTATAAATCAAGAACAAAGCATTTATAACTATTTATAAACTGCTTATTAATGTCTATTAATGCTTTATAAATGACGAATTTACTGTTTACTAATGCTTAATTAATGATTAATAGCGTGCAGTTATTATAAAGTGTTACCCTTTTTTTTTAAAGTGCAAAATTCTGTTCATACTTAAGTTTACTCTTTACAAGAACCAACTCAAACCATAAAGTGAATAGAGAGGTTTTATTTTTTCTTGCAATTTTCTACTTCTTTTCACAGGCTATACAATAATAATAATTATTATTTTATTGTGATTAATATTATATATTAAATAAAATATTTAAATAATACTACTGTATCGTAACAAAAATAGTGTAACACTTTATTTTACAGTGTCCTTGTTACATATGTTACATGTACTTACTATAGTAATAACAGTAAGTTGTGCATAATTACATGCAACTAACCCTCAACCAAACCCTAATCTTAACCCTAACCCTATAGAAAGAATACGTAATTGCTTAATATTACTCAGTACTTAAATATATAATTACACTGTAACAATGACACCTTAAAATAAAGTGTAACCCAAAATAGTAATGCAATACACTTTATTTTACTGTAAAATTACAAATCTAATATTCATGTCTTCATTTCTTACCATATTTCAATACCATCTAGCTTTTATTTAAATAGTTTGCCGGCAAATAGCTAAACTGAAGGCGCTGTATGATCATTTACACGCTGAAATGAATCAAGCCGTTCTGAATCACGCGAGTAAATGATGCGCTTCACTCTGAAACTGCTCATATTTACTTCATTAAATCTCAGCCATAAGCCATATCACAGTAACGGTTTTATCCCGATATATCGTGCAGCCCTAATTAACAGTCCTAGCCAATGCTGCCGTTTGGTGCAAATGAAGAAAACGCTTGAAAATAATCAGATCAGGAGTTGTGTCACTCTGATGCGCTGCACTAATTGAAAACGTGGCGGCAACGTTGGTAAGGTCACTGTGAAGGAAACTCGCTGACCTTTTCACTGTTTCCTGATATAACTCATATAAACAGCGGGGATGGAGTAAAGGGATCGGTCCTCCGGAGCCTGTGATTGGCTGAGAGGGAGACGACAACAGGAAGCTGGACACGGGCGCTCCTCTGCTCCGAGAGCAGCGCAAATGTCAAATGTAAATGTCAATTAAAAATTACAAGCAGCTCTGAAAGGTGGACTCTGAAGGGTCTGACATTTTTTTTTTTTTGACATGCCAAAGTTTATCTGACAAGGCAGCGCACAGACATGACAGCATGTGCCGTGTCACGTCTGCACACACACACACACACACACACACACACACACATGAGGATCATGCTGAAGACTGCAACGGAGCCGCTCAAGCGCATCGCATCAGATCAGATAAATAAAGTGATTCTCATGAGAGGCCGTTACGGACAAAAGGATGGTTGTAGTTTTATGTTTTTATTCATTTATAAGCACATTTGATTCGTCTTTCCCAAGCGCTTCAGGAGTATTAGAGCACTGTGTGGTTTGTACTTACTAGAAGAGACTTCTGGATATAGCAGGCCAGTGTACATTTAAATATTAATTAAAACTGTTCAGGTATTTGTGAAATCCCTCAGAAAACAATAAAATAAATGATTGGATTATTACAATATTTGCATGTTTGGAAATCTAAAACTTTTACTGGCACACTAAAGCAAAAGATAGAAAGAACTGTCTTAAAGTGTCTATACGTGTCTCTGCAAGATTATTAGTTCTGCATTTAATAGTGTAATCAAATTTATGCAAAATGTAAAGGCTTTGATAGTTTAGTTTTGATTTAATGGACAGACGTCTGGTTCTTTTAAAACACATATATTTTACTTTTTAATAATTTAGTGATAGTTCAGCTTCTAGGCCCCAGATAGTTCACTTTGACGAGCTGTTTCAAACTCCAAACGAACTTTGTTTTGGCCTGATTTTATTTAAAACGACGTCACACCAGTTCCTTCTTCGATTCTGCTTGAACTACATCGTGTTCTTCAGGAGTTATAAAGGATTCTTGATTTCAGCTCGTCTTTCAAAAACTGCACTTGTATTTATGTTTGATATTTGTGCTTTGCATGACTTTATCAGTTCATCAGTGTTAATCATGTTTTCACCTTTAGTTTTAGTGTATAATAAGCTTTACAGTGCAGTATCAACATGATAAGTGTAGGATATGTGTGTGTGTTAAGTGTCGTGTCCTGATGCTGTGTGTGTTCTGTGCAAGGTGAACGTGTGTGTGTGTGTGTGTGTGTGTGTGTGTGTGTGTGTGTGTGTGTGTGTGTGTGTGTGTGTGTGTGTGTGTGTGTGAACGTGTGTGAGACCTGTTGCAGTAGCTCCAGAACTGCTCGTTCAGGTAAGTGTGATGGCTGTGGTCGTCTCCAAACGAAGCTTTGCTCTCGATCCAGTGAACGATGTGGCCATCAACAGCTGTGGAGAAACACAACACCTCTAACCGGCTGATCTCAAGAGGAGGGTTCACAAGGGAACTGTACTATAACCATTTAAAATGATCGTCAGGTGAAAAGCATAAGCAGAGCTCACCGATCGGCACCTCCAGAATGATGTCGGGGGTTTTGTCGTAGCCTTTGGCCCGGAGCTGGTTCTCATCTGTACGGAAAGACATGTTTAAACTCAGTGCTCCATCTCTTTGACCCTCAGAACTGAACGGTCTGTTTTTTGGTGAACGTCACACACTCAAACTGTGCATTTGTTGTCATGTTCAATGTAGTGTTTATCAGCTCCAGCCTTCAGTAAGAGCTCATTTACACCGACAATCTCTCTTCACTTTACCCACAATTCAAGTAAATCTGTTTCACTGATATTGAAAAAATTGCATTGTGGGAAGACAAGTATATACACCGATTTCTTTTTCTAAATATGTACCCACACTAACGGCAACACTTTACGACATGCCCTCATAATTTGTTAAAGGTGCATTGCGCAACATTTCATGTTAAAAATACCCGTTTTTCTAACCCATACATGCTTAAACAATTGCCTGATGGGCTGAATGAGCCCTTCTCTGATCACTGAGATTGTCTCTATAATCCTGTACAGTAAAATAAATAAGAGGGATTCGGGTCGGAATTTGAGACTGGGCGTGACGTCATGCGCGTTCAGTTGCAGTGTTGCAGTTTCGCTTGTCGCCAGAGGGGGCATAGTTCTGCAAAAACTCAGAGACTTGCGCAATGCTCCTTTAACATTTGAATTAACAAGAACTAACAATAAAAAATACTTCTAAAGCATTTATTAATTTTAGCTAACATTTAGTAATGCATTTCTAAGATCAAAAGTTGCATCTGTTAACGTTAATGCACTGCGAACTAACATGAACATTTGTATTTTGCACATTTGTAACAAACATCAACAACAAAGGTTAAAGGAGAACTTGGTAGCTTTTTTAACTTAATAAAACTGTCTAGAAATCATTTGGATGGTTAAACAACCTGTTCTGGTGATATTGGTGACTTTCCCCGCTCCCCCCAGCGTTCCCAGGCGGAAAACCAACCTTGCAACTTGGGGACTAGCGTCCCGGCAAAATAGAAATTGGAAGTCTCGTGAGAAGCGAGAACGAGAACGAGAACGAGCGCGAAACACGAATCGCTTTATGGCAATTCAACATAAACACACACGCATGTATGATGTATTACCAGATTACCCACCTCGGTAGACAAAGCTCCACACGATTCAGTTGGCTTGCTCCGATCAAAACAAACGCACATGAGCAGCGGTAGAGAGGGGGAGGAGGCCGCCGCAAGTGAGTTTTTTTACGACCGTGTTGTGACATATACTCCCCACCACAGCTGTAGGGGGAGCTCGTGGGGAAAACATGCGACAACAAAAGGGAAAATCAGCGAAGAAGTGACTAGAGTTCGCTAGAGTTGCCGAGTTCTCCTTTAATAAAATATTTTAAGAATCTATTGCTCATCTTTAGTTCATTTTAGTTAATGCTTTAATGTTAACAGACAATAAAGTGTTACTGCTAGAGTCCATAGTTAAAAGATGCAAATTCACATAAATCTGGCTTTTAAACTGTATTTAGTCAAGCCACAATTTCAGCAACAGAGATACCAAAAATAAATACATAAAATAAAATAAAATGACAAACTTCATAAAAATCAACAGAAAATAAAACAGCAGATTGAGTTTCAAACCCTATTTTACACACTATTCTGAATTCATTTTCCTTTCTAAGCATACACTGTTAAAAAAGTTATTAATTTAGATGAACTTCGGTCGATTTCGCACCCTATTAATGGGAAACAGCTAAAGCTAAACCCGCGGGATACTGTGGAGCATTCAGTGGACGATCAGGGTTTGGGTTAGTTTCAATAATCAGTGTTTTAGAACTGGGAAGAGTGATTTCAGGTCTAAAAAATAAAAGTCTTTCATAGTACATCAAGCTATTATTGCAATATTTATTTTGATTAAATGGTTTCCTCATGATGTTACCCCTTTAAAACACTTCCCTATAAAGCCAGCAGCAACAATCCAGTGAAGGCACACACATGACCTCGGTCACCGCAAACAAAGCAAAGTCATCTGAAGACTGGAGAGCAACAGAAGCCGCTTCATCTGTGAAATGTTTGCTGGCACTGCACAAACGTCTGGGATGGTGATGGAGGGTGTGTTGTATCAGTGTCCTCAGCCATTGTCCTTGAGTCCTGGTGAAACACCTGATTTCTCCATTAAATCACAGCGAGCCGGCCATTCCGTGTCCAGTCGAGCTGAACCGCTACAGGGCGTGAGGGCGAGGGTCTGTCCACATGGTCACGGTGTGAAGATCATCTTCGTGCATCACCTTTGATGAGAATTAATGAGCTGTCTCAGAATCCATTCATCAGGCCATGTGACCCACAAGCCCAAACACCCTCGGACGGGTCAGAACGGGTCACACCTGAATCCTTCCTCAAGAAACATGTGACACCAACGCATCATTCAAGTACACTAGGAGTACAGTATATTAATTATGTACTGCTGCACTTCTTTAAAGTGGTGTAAATTTTTGTGTCTATGTGGTGTTATTAATGTGCTTTAAGACAAACCATGTGTAAGTTCATAAGTCGACACCATTGCTGAGTGTTTTCTCCTTAAAACTGCAGTGAACCAAAGACACGGTTTGAAATCGCTATGGATAGCTATGATGTAGATGAGCTAGCCTGCTAACTAACATTACAGTATTGATGTAGTGTTTACTGGAGCTTTTGTGAGACTGTTCACCGCCCCTTAGGAAAATTAACCATGGTTTTGTGATCGATTACTGTTTGTACTACAATAGTTTTCCAAAAATATGACTGAATGGTGGATAACATCATATCTATAAGAAAATTGCACAAAAAAAAAAACATACCACTCTGAAACATCCTGTGAAATCAGTGTTTGAATGCATGATTCAGCACAATCCTCTTGTTCGTTAACATTGTCAGGGTCTGAATCAGGCTCGAAATGGTTTGAAATTGATGCCATAGTTAATATTTACATCTGAGAAGAGCTCGCGGTTATGAACACGCTCCCAAACACACGCTAGGCGCTGTCAATCACAACACACTGGGCCAGCTAACCAATCACAGCACATTTCATATTTCGGAGGGAGGGGCTTCATCAAAAATGACTCGTTCAACCAGACTGGGGAGAGAGGAGCTGTAATCATGTAAAATATGTGAAAAATAATGTGTTTTTTGAACAATCAAACATGAAAACCTACTTTAGTACACCCCCAAAACAAAACAAGACTTCCTAAAAGGGCATAGTAGGACCCCTTAAATAAAAACAAACAAACAAGCAAAAGTGTACACAGGGAAGCAGATGCTGTCTAAATTAAACTCAGTAGAGGCTTACCTAGAAACGACAGGTTTCTCTCTCTGAGCTTGTCTCGTAGAATATCTTCATGTTCCTGACCGATGGCACTGTGAGAACATGGTTAAGGACGTACTGCAAACAAACTTCACAGAACCCCTCATTCATGGCAATCAGAAACAGTTGTGCGCTTTAATTTGTGTGCTCTCTCCTCATTTCTCATGGGAATTGCAGTGAAAATTTGGACGGTCAACTTTTACAAGCCCTTTTCTAAATGTTACCTGTGCCCGGTTGCCATGGAAACACGTAGACAGCTGAGCGGGGTTGCTGTGGTAACAGCAGAAAAATGTGTTTTGTTGTAATATGAAGAGTGAGACAAACCTCTCTGACCTAAGGATCATAAACACGGTCACGACACAGATCTGTCTGCACAAAGCTCAACATCACAATGGCAGGGTGTTGCTAAGGTGTTCTGAAGGGGTTCTAGGCTGTTCTGAGTGGTTGACAGGGTGTTGCTAGGGTGGTTACTATGGTATTATGAGTGGTTGCTAGGCGTTTTCTTCCTGTCTGGTGAGGAAAAGAGTTTGAGTGATCTTCTGGTCTGTAGATGTGTCTCGGGTTCCTCCTTCAAAGAACATCTGTGGGACTTTTTTCTTTTTCTTTTTTACTTGTTTTCTATTCCAGCAGGTGAAAATTATACGCCTGATCACTTTTATTAAGTAGCAGAACTCTCCTCAACAACAGGCATGATTTGAGGAATCTTTCATGTCCGCAGCACAAACACTGCACTTACATTGAGCTCGTTAAAATTACTAACAACTTACTTCTAACTTCTGACCAAGGCTGTATCTCAATACTAGTTTTACTTGATCTTAGTGCTGCGTTCGACACTATAGATCAGGGGTGCCCAATCCTGCTCCAGCCGATCGACTGTCCTGCACAGTTCATCTCCAACCCTAATCAAACACACCTGAAGCAACCAATTAACGTCTTCAGGATCGCTTGAAAATTAAAGGCAGGTGTGTTTGATTAGGGTTGGAGATGAACTGTGCAGGACAGTCGATCGGCAGGAGCAGGATTGGGCACCCCTGATCTATAGATCATAAAATACTCTTAGATCGACTACAAAATAACACTGGTATTCATGGACAGGCATTAATCTGGTTTAGATCATATCTATCAGACGGTTATCATTTTGTCTATTTAAACGGGGAAATATCTAAGATCCGTCAGTAAATTATGGAGTGCCTCAAGGCTCTGTGTTCGGACCTCTGCTATTCTCAGTATATACGCTGCCACTTGGTAATATTATAAGAAAACATGGAATTAGTTTCCACTGTTATGCTGATGATACTCAGTAATATATTTCATCACGACTAGATGAATTCTCTAAATAATCTAAGTTGACAGAGTGTGTTAAAGATATAAAATATTGGATAACCAGGAATTTTCTTCAATTAAATTCAGATAAGACTGAGGTATTACTTATTAGACCAGAAACCTGTACACAGAATCTCTTATAATATAATCTAGAAGGATGTTCTGTAACTTCAGCCTCTACAGTTTAAGACCTGGGTGTTATAATAGACCACAACTTGGCTTTCAAAAATCATACTTCATATGTTACAAAAACTGCCTTTTTCCACCTCAGAAACATCACTAAGCTCCGGACACATGTTTTCTGTTTCTGATGCAGAAAAGCTAGTTCATGCATTCATGACCTCGAGACTAGATTACTGTAATGCTTTATTAGCTGGTTGTCATTCATCCTCGATAAACAAGCAACAGTTAGTCCAAAATGCAGCTGCTAGAGTTCTTACTAGATCAAGAAAATATATCATCTCTACACTGGTTCCCTATTAAGTTCTGTATCAATAATAAAGTATTACTCCTGAACTACAAGGCCCTAAACGGTGACTAGAGAGTATGTCAGCTCCAGTTTGGATCCAGCCTATTATGAAGACTTCACTAAGTGATTTGTATTGAATCTTAGAACTGTCATTTCATATCTGAAATGTTCACATAACTTTGACACAGTTTCCTCTGATAACAGATCAGTCTAAATTGTAATGCAGACGTGCATTTTCTGTAAAGCTGCTTTGAAACGATATGCGTTGTGAAAAGTGCTATACAAAAAAAATGTGAATTGAATTGAAGGCAACAGTATCATGTAAAACACAGAAGCCAAAACATCAGACAATAACCTGATAAACTGAAACGGGTTCATGGTTTGATGGGTGTGTGTGTGTGTGTGTGTGTGTGTGTGTGTGTGTGTCTCGTGTGTGTGACGGGGCGGTGCAGTGGGCGATACGATGAACCCGCGCAGATGCAGAGAGTGAGTTAATGCTGACGCCTGAAAGAGCTGGTGGGGGGGGGGGATGGGGTTGAGTGACCACGGACAGACAAACCCTGTGACCCTTCACCCCTGACTACACACACACACACACACACACACACACACACACACACACAGATAAGTCTGAGAAGAGCACAAACCTCCACTCGCTGTCTGCTACAACTGTCCTGAGCATTGTAAGGATTGACTGACTGGATGGAGTAACATCTCTGAGCTCATTAGAGAGAGTGAAGAGTGTGTTTTCAGAAACGCGTGTAACAGAAGGTCCTGTGCTTTGGTTGCCAGCATCACATGTGACTTTTAACGAATTATCTAATTTTATTTTAAAATAAAAGTCTTATTGAAAAACTTATTACAGCAGTGTTCATTTAATTTTAGTTCTTATTTTAATTCAATATTTAAAAATAGTCTCTTATAATAAAAATACTCTTATATTGTACATTTTAGTTTAATGCATAGTATTTTCATTTTTGTTATTTTGTAATTTTACTTTCTTTTTTCTTTCATCTTTATTTCAATTAAATGGAAGTGTTTCAATAGTTTTGCACCACAACTAATTTCATTAACGCTTAAGCAGAAGTTTAGTAACCAACTAGTCGACGAGTCCAATGATCCGCCAAAACACAGTAGAAAACAGCCTGTAATAATTACAGTACAGTGTGTCAAAGACACCTTTAGGTAAAGTGTGAATAAAGCGTGGTAATACCACAGTAAGACAGACAATCACGTTCGGACGGGACTATATTTCTCAGACGATCGTTGAGTTAGCCAAACATCAAACTTTTCAGATTCGGACAGGATTGAAATCATACACAACTCATTTCTCCAACATCCACTGAGAACTACAGACTTGAGTGTCATGAAATCTGATTAACCAAACGGTAAATGATCAACAAAATGAAATCATCTGGATTCAGTCAAATTAGCTGGAAGTGAAATAAATGTGAGCTATGAAACTACATCATCATTACGGTCGGAGATGAAGATAAAATCTGGACGTGCTAAAATATAATCCTGCATATGTGAGGAAATCACACACACACACACACACCTGGAGCGTGAGCTTTATGTCAGGTGAAGCTCGGCACATCTCGTCCCTGCGAACAGCTCCTCATCAATTCCAGGCTTAAAGTTTTATGGGAAGGATACTGTTTGATGCAGTCGACCAGCGGTCCATAACAGCAGTCGTTTACTGTGCACTGAAAACAGAAGAAATATTACAGTCCCCTCAACATCCATTACAAACTCCCAGCATGCACTGCAGCGCCGACACACCGCACCGCATCAGCAGGCTGGATTCACACGAGAACATCCGAGCTTGTACAATTTACTAAGAATATCCCAATGTGTCTTTGACCACAAACTATAGACCTTTAGCAGATAAAACGAGTATAAAGAAGTTTAGGAATAACAGAGAAAACTCATCATTTAATTGTGTACAGAGTCATTATTGGCAGACAGTCTTCCCCAACAATCATAACTTTTAAATCTCGTTCGTGCTTGTTATGAGGTTTGATATGTTTAGGTTAGGATTCTGACTAACTGAAAAGCCTCTGATTGGCTATTGCGATCACATGCTCAACAACCATGTCTGTGATTGGCTGCTATATCATGCTCAAAGCTGCAAAAACACATGGTACTCTTTTAAAATTTAAAAGTCCCCCAGTGGTGTAAATCCAGCTTTTAATGTTGTTTATGTGTCTATGTGGTGTTTTTGATATGCTTTAAGACAAACCATGTGTAAGTTCATAAGTCGACAGCATTGCTGAGTATTTCCTCCTTAAAACTGCAGTGAACCAAAGACAGTCTCAAAAACACGCTTTGAAATCGCTGGTGTTTCTGACGTCACAAACTACCTTGTAACCAATCAGATCAACGTGTGATCGTCAACCAGTGGATCTCTGAGCTGAGTGAGTGAGTGGAGGCGGGGCTCATTTGCATATTCATAGAGCCACGCATACTAAACGAGGGTGTCGAGTTACAGTCAAGCTATTTTAAGGCATGAAGACTTTTTTCAAGGAAAAAAACATTTAAATATGTCATTTTGGTGATTAAAGATGAGTTTAAGGGATACAATTATTGACTACAGGGACTTTAAGTATCGACTCTTGTACTTTTGACAACACTAGTTAAGAGCAATGTGAACATTTAGCTAAACATCTTAGTTCATTTTCAATAGAAGAAAGGATCAGAGAAACCGATGGTGTGTGTTGAGTGCTAGTACCTGCTCGACGTGCTTGGCTAACAGCAGGTCAGGGATCAGATGTGGCTCGCGCAGCATGTTGTTGAGGACAAGTCTGGACGCTGCTGATGGACACAGAAACACATGCGTTACACATTTCCAGATGAAAGGGCAGAGTTCAGCTGAACTTGAGCAGGAATCGATGAAGACGCATCCCATTATTAAACTCCTACACCTGTAGTATTACTATGGGCTTGGTGTGGATGAGCTGCGTTATGCAGGGTGGAACATTTACTCCATTCATCCTGCACTAACATTATAAATCAGCCCACAAGCCCCACGATTGATTCCCTATTACTCCGACATAAAATCATATTCAGATTTAATGGATTGAAGAGTATCCAGAGAGATTCATATGAGAGTAACACTGAGTGGATCAAACACTAGCCAGTGCATGATGGGAAATATGAGGCCTTGTTTGGCTCAGACAGATGGTGAAGTGAAATAAATGATACTTCAAAGGGTGATAATCAAGTAGCATTTCACTTTATTTAATTATAATGTAAGGTTTGTGCACAATAAAAGCCATCATTTAGTGTTTTCATGGCCATTCTTCACCGTCCCGCCAGCAGGACGCCAGTTTACTGCACTATATTACAATTAAATCCTAATCTAATCATAACAAACTATATATCGTTGGAAAGGTCTAAGACTCCTAAATATATATTTTACCACTGTTTTTTGTTACTAATCATGTAGGAACAGTAATAGATTAATTTATGACAAGAGTGCACCTCAAAAAAAATCTTTATCATAACAGGAGTTCTGGCCTTTGTCACAAAAACTCGATGCACTCACTTTTAATAATTGAAACTTTGGTTTTCATATTTATATATATTATCCTCTAAAATATAATATTCTATTTTTTATTGCCTATTTTAGCAATTATCATAAATTAGGTACCTTTCGAAAGCTCCCGAACTCAGAATTCATCCTGTGAAAACCATTTTTTAAATTGGACGTTGCGTTACCATAGAAACGGTACTCTAAATTATTTGATCGGGCTCCTCCCCTATTAGAAGTCGTCATATTTCATAATCAGTGTTTCCCTTACCATTATATAAGGGGTGCGCCCCGCCCTCCTAACGGCTCCCCCCGCCCCCCCTTGGAGGTCAAGTAAATTTGATTTGATTTTCTTTATAGCGCCAGATTACAATTTGTTATTTTATATAAAAAAAAAACTACATGGCCCTTAAGTAATATGTTATTTATCTTATTTCCACGATGGCATGTCTTTTCTGTCTGTGTTTGCGCGTTTACAATTATCCCAATGAGTGCGCACGTGCGCACACTCACACACAAACAAACACTTGCGTCACATACAGTTGAGCACTAGCGGACAGAGAGCGCGCGGCGGGAAATATGTCGCTGAACTGAAGATGGCAACACTCGCTCTACTGCGAGTAGCAGCCGGAGTAGCTCTCCTGCTCCAAGTCTAACGCCCGTTTCACATATATTTCGTTTGCGGTGAGTATTTTTTCCCGTACACTGCACGCGGATGCAGTCCGTCGATGATCGATCTGTTCCAGTTGCGGTGCGTATACAGCAGTGCAGAGATCGTTTCCGCACCGAGTCTATTTCTGCTGTGCTGCAAACGCTGAATTAAAGTGACAGCGCATGTTTCGTGATCAAAATGAACACCGATTGACCTGAAAATGTAGTAATTTCACCATAAGTGCGATTAATTAAATAAAATGTAGTAATCTCACCATAAATTTATTTAATTAATTACTACTTTTTTCACTTTAAGACTGAGTTAAAGCAAGGAAAACTACAATTTACCTCAACAAGGCGACATAATGAACAACACTCGTCTCATTCGTGGAGGTGGAAAAACAAGTTCTTTGTGACATGCAAGATTTATTGTATTAAAATTTAAATACAAAAGATTTTAATATAAGTACATGGTTAAATATTTTACCACTTGCTTGAGCAATTTAATATATAATTATATAGAAGTAATGCATTGAATAATACATTGTTTAAATTGTGTTTAAACGTGAACGCGCGTTCACAGCAGTGGTGCGTCTGACAGGATTATTCTCTCCAATAAATGCATCATAGAAATAAAAACTTCTCATAAAAAAGCCCTTTTAAAATTTGTTTGTCATATATATGTATTAACTAACATTAACGAACAATGAATGACCAATATATTTGTTAGTATTTATAAATCTTTTTTTAGTTGGTAGTTAAAAAATAAAACTATTTAAGCTCTAGTCCATTAATATTAACAAATACTTCTATAAATTTAACAAAGGTTATTTGCAAAAGTCAATTTTAAAAAGATTTAAATATGTTTATTTTTTTAAAGAGATATCTTATGTTAACATTTTTTAACTTTTACAAACCATTACCCTCCCAGACAATTTATGTGACAGATAGATAGATAGATAGATAGATAGATAGATAGATAGATAGATAGATAGATAGATAGATAGATAGATAGATAGATAGATAGATAGATAGATAGATAGACAGATAGATGGATATAGATAGAGTAAATGTTAAGTACAGTATATTTGATTTATTGTAAATTTAAACTTCCATACTTTTTTCATACTTTCATTTTTTGAAGCTTTCACTTCAGCAATAATCTATCTGCTGAGTGTCTTCTTTAAAACAAGACCAAACTTAGGTCCAAACAGAGATGGAGTCAAGACCAGACCAAGACTAGAAGACCCGAGCAGAGATGCCATAGAAGAACCAGTTTTGGTTTTGTTTTTTTAGTGAACAGTTCTTTAAAAAAAACTTTTATCCAATGAAAAGTCAGGGTTCTTCATGGAACCAAAAATGTCAATAAGGAGCCTTCATTTTAAGAATGTTTAAAGCCATATTTAAAGGTGAAGTGTCTCATTTCAGACAGCTTCTACAAACACTCCATCCCATCTAAAGAACCTTGAGTGTATTCTAGTAGTTGTTTTCTCAGATTACATGTGCAATAGTAAAAGTAGTAGTAAACTAGTGCAAAGTAGTATAGACCTACTTGATATTGAAACCCCAAGATCAAGACTCCAACCCAATGGATCTTATCCGTTAAGTTGTGGTCACATTTACTGTTGCTCGGTGAAATTCTGCGGTTGAAATCCGGTCAGGAACACTCACGACCGGGAGTTTCTCGTAGATTTCGCTCACGGACAGAAAGCTGATGGTTTAAAGTGACTTCTATGTGAGCAGAGCTTCATACATTTCTATGTTATTGACACTGGATGTGTAAATTTGCTAATGCAACGGCACCTAAAGAAATGAGCTCTGCCATCGGTGTATAGCGGCACACAACACGCATGCATGTCTGTTTATTAACCGCTAGAGCGCTGATTAATCCAGTAATGAAACAAGTGACGTCTTTATGAATCAATCATCTAAACCGATTTTAAAAATATTCTGTTTCACCTGTCTGGATCTTACATGTGTGTTCAAGCATATTCTACCCTTCTGAGAGGGTATTCTCCACTGCTGGAGATACAATAAGCTATAGGAGAGGTCCCAAATTCTCACAGAGAATGCGGAAATGTTGATTTCCCCTCAGAAAAATGTATTGTTTATGCAAAAATTGCTAATTTGATATTACCAGTTTGTTAAACTCATTTGACAAGTAGAAGAAATAAACACAAAAAGGATTGTTTGAGTTGAGTATTTTGCATTTTTTCCTTAATAATTAATCATTTGTATTGAATCGGAACCGTTAGGCGGATACCAGATTTCGAACCGGAACTGGAAAATTAATTCCCAACCCATCACACACCCCTGTCATAGCTATACAACACAATCCTCCCTCACTGGCTACATCTCAAGACTCCAACCCAATAGATTTTATCTATTACAACTGCAGGTCATCGAACGGCCACTAGAGACCGGCTGCAGAAGAGAGTCAATCCCATAAACCCGCATGTTAAAATGCCCAACTTTACAGCAGAAAAAAAAGTGTTTACAGCCTGGTAAAAAAAAGAAAAGAAAAAGTGGTTTGGGTCTATATAGCTAATTTTGCCCTTCATGAAGACTGTGAGGGGGGTGCATTTTTTAAAAACTCTAAAGCTTTAAAGTTGTGCATAATTAAGGGCGTGGCCACTTGAGTGACAGGTGGATTGCCGCTGATGTCACTACTAGCCGTTTGTCTGCTGTCTGTTAGCGTCACGTCACCTCAGCTAATCCGCCTCACTGCACATTTTCATTTATCCGGGAGTGTTGTCCATCCGGGAGTGTTATACGGCTGCCAAGATGGCGACGGCCGGCTCCGCCCACTTTGGGCTTCAAAAATGCTCTTCAGAAACGCCAACGTCACGGACACTACGGCCATGTTGTTTTCCAGTGTACGGATGGCACCTGAAGAACTGAGCTCTTCAGACTCATCACACACGCCTGTCATCGCGTCTGCACACAAACACAATCCTCCCTCACTGGCTGCAGCTCAGAGGTTTCTCTCTCCGTGTCGTAACAGCAAAACCCTGCTGGAGAAGAACAAACGCTAGCTCTTCTCTTTTTCATCCCCCTGTTGAAGGAGAGCAAAGCCAAGTCAGCAGTCTCTACACCGGCGGCGCCTTGTTTTCAGCTCATTTTTCTCCCAGATTGCTCTACCTTCACACGCAGATCCATACGGTGCTCCGGCGCTCGGCTCGGCAATGAAGAGAGCTATATTTCCCCTTGAGTTAGGACACCTCATGACAAATGATAATGGATAATCAATAAAGCGGGAAATATGAGGCCGCAAACTTTATGAAGCCGGGAGACATATTACTCCCCAACAACACTCGTTTCCCTTAACAAAGTCACTACGCCGCTGCGCCTAATAATCTGAGGGAAAATCAAAGAAGCCGCAACCACATCAGCAATATTGGCAACTTATTCCACTTTAATGGCATTTTGATTGATTTTTTCCTCTTAATGGTACTTTTATAGATTTGATGCTGGTCCTGCAAAACAGCAGTGTGTAATAGAGCTCCCCGAAGGCAAACAGAGGCCATTAAAGCCCTTGTCTTACCAGCTCTCGTAATTGGAGGTTGACCACCATCGCATTTCACACATCACACAACACCACCTGCTTCACACACCCGGTCCGTCCATCCAAACGTCCATTTTCTGAGCGATGGGGTTAAGAACAATCGTAAAAAAGGGGTGACCTTGCGGCTGACATTGTGAGGTTTCAGCCAAGCAGTGACCTGATGAAAATGGAGGCCGGAGAGATAATAAATCAGTCCACTTTTAAAATGAGTTTACTCTAACGCTCATTCATCACCGGGGCGTAATGCCATTTGCGGATCCGCAGCGAACAAACGGCGCAGTAAATAACAACAGAGCCGAAGATCTGCGCAGCATCAGCATACATTTATTAAAGACGCCTACCAACACAACACTGTAAACACACCGCGTATCTAATGTAATTGTCCCGTGTCGACATAAATTCAGACTGAGGCGTCCATATCAGAGGAGGGGAATATTAAAGAGGAAAGACGGGAGTTGTTCGGGAGCTGTTTACCAAAAACACAGCCACCTTTAACAACCTCTGATGAGATGATGAATGAGGCGGAGAAAAGCCACGCAACCTCTCCGGCAAGAGGAGAAACCATTATCAGACTCAGAAAAAACCTGGACGGAAGCTCATCGATCGTCATAAAAAAAATAACGGATGACAACCGTTATCGCCTCTGACGCTGATGAGCCCCAGAGCTTGTTTATTAATTAAAAATCCTTCTTCTTATGGTTATAATCAAGACGCCTCCCTCCTCCTCCACGGCGCTAGCAACGCAATCGTACATCAAACTTCATGATGCGACGCTCGCTGATAATGCGCCACTGCTAAAGCTGATTTTCCATGATGAATCTGGGAGCATATAAATTGGCTAATATCTAAAAACATTTACAGATACTAGAGGAATGGAGTACTTGCGGGCCGTGATGGATGAGGCTGTTAGACGCCAGAGGACAGCTCTGCAAATCTCTGCCGCTGCCTAAAGCCCTCGTTTCATATTCATATTTACTTCTTTAAACCCATCCTCCTCTCCTCGGCACACAGAGAGAGCAGGAGAAGCGTTTCGTCTGTGGTTTTATGAGCAGTGATGGTCCCAGTAGGGTTAGTGGGGCAGAACTGATCTGCCTCGGTCTGATTGTGTCTGATAGCAGGGCTGGAGCTCGGCCCGTTTCTCAGCTCTGCAACGCCCCCATCCACGCTAGTAATTAGTATACGCTAGTAATTAGTATACTTGTCAAGGCAATGCTTACCTCACCGCCTCCTACAGCTGCTAATGAAGAGCCTGGATCTCACGATTCAACGGCTAGAATCATGCGCCCGATGCACTTGCCCTCACAGTCACACTTCATCTTGAGTGTCTTTAACTACTATGTACTAACAATTAGTCATTTGATTCAATGCACTTATTGTGTACATACATCTTTTTACATTGTATTTAAAAAATACATGCATGTAATTAATTTCTGTAAGTACATCTATAATTACACCGTTGACACCTAAACCCACTATTACACCTCCACCAAACCTGTTATATGAGGAGGATATGGGTGAGGTTAGTACAGGTTTTCACTAGTGTGTTTGCAGGACACTATAGTTCATTTATGTAAGTGAGGAGAGCAAAATAAAGTAAACTGTGACATATTATACCCAAATATTCATCATACAGCGACTACCAGTGACATTTATAAACATTTGGGACCAAAAATGATTCAGATACTTTGAGCTGATCATGTTTTCTTAAGTGCGTTGTCTTAAATTGCTAATGCTCTTTTCACACACAGACTGAACACAATGAAGCATTGCTTGGTGATTGGTTGAGCTAAACTGGTATTATCTAATCGTGTAGTTAAATTTAACAGCTGTCAGATATTCAACATAATTCATGTGTGAGACAGTCTAACAGAAGGACGGACAAAACCAGTCAAATATCAACTGAGTTCATAACTGAGTTCTGCTCATATTTATTATCATTTTATAAACTATAGCGAATAAACAGATAATGTGAGAAATGTTGAAGGTGTCTGAATAAATGTTGGTTTGACTGTATATATATATGTAAGTACATAGTAGTCAAAAACATCTAATATAAAGAGTGACCAAATAGGTTCATTTAACTGTAAAGGACTGTAAAAACGCTAGTTCCCTTAGTACATACACAGAGGAAAAACACTGATAGACCGAACCGGACAATTTAAATAATATTATCGTAAATTACTAAATTTAAACAACGGAATCTGGACTCACTGTCCTACAGAGTTTAGCTCCAACCCTGAAAAAATCACCTGCCTGTAATTTTCTAGTAATCCTGAGGACCTTGATTAGCTTGTTAAGGTGTGTTTGATTAGGGTTGGAGCTAAACTCTGTAGGACAGTAGCCCTCTAGGAGCGAAGTTGCCCATCCCTTAATTATGTACATTTGAGTTTTATGTTACATCATATGTTGTTTAATTAATGTTCATTGCATTATGACCTTGACTGTGTTTTGTATTTGTGTGACACTATGTGTAACTTCTTTTAGTATTTACCTCAGCTTGTGGAGAAGCTACTTGTGATGAACTGTGATTTTAAAACATGTGTCTCTTTCACCATCTTCTATAGTTTTCATTATAGTTAGTGAAATAGTATTTTTTTTATTGTAATTAAAATAATAATAATTATGCTACTGCACTACAGAATTTGCAAATGTATTTTTTACAGAGTAGAGATGAGCAGTATGACCCGAGTACTCGGAAACCAGGATTGTGTGACTTCTAAAATATACACATATTCATTTTTCTTGAGTTCTGATTGGTTAGTGCTATCCAGACCGAAAATGAAAGTGAATCACTTTGATAATATTATGTTTTTGCTGTATATATCTAAATAATCGCATTTGGTTGAGTTAAATAACCCATTAGTAAAGCGCTTTAGTTTACTGGTGTTCATTCTGTCTTCAGATTCAGCAATGTTCAAGATTATTGATTATGACTGCTAATTATTCTTAATAATGCATCAATAACCCAGTGTTGTTTTTCAACAGTATGGTTTAATTATGTGCATGTGAAATCCAAAACAGGGCAAACAGTCAACTCATCTAATTTGGAGAAAAACACGCTTGCTTTAAAAAAGATGCAGTTAAATCTCCCACTGCTTCCGTCAAGTCTACAGTATATACGCATTATTCACTGCATGCTCAGGCACATTAATGAAATTAAAGATAAAGTGAAACAATCATCTCGTTCAGACATGATAACAGACGTTCAACCCAGAGCCACAAAACTCCAAAGAGACTGGAGTAAAACGCAGCATTTGATGTGCTTTCTAGTGAAGTCGAGCCTTCTGAAGATCCGGCTGCCGTCTGGAGAAGACCAAGCATTACAGATGTTGATATCATATTCGATATGTGCTGAAAATGCCCTGAACATATTGATTTATTTACATGCGCATCCATCCGGCCTGCGCAGCACTGGAGCGGTCTGGGAGAACCCCGACACAACACTCACTGGAGAGAAGACTTCAGAAACAATTTCAAACTCTCTATTGATCCCGCTGAAGTGAGTGGATATATATTCAGTGTCCCAAAGGCACATTTTCTGTGTCTCTTAAATGCAAACGGGGAAGAAAGGAATGAAAGAAAATAAAAGATGGTGCGCGAAGGCTGAGCGTCTGGTGTATATGAGGCTATTGATCTGAGCAGTGTGCTGGAAACACGGGGAATGATGGATGCGCTCGCCGACAGCTCTGGACAAACCTGTGAGCTAATGGCCACCTAAGACAATTATCCAGGCAGAGTTTCATCAAAGCAGCACATTACAAAAGTCTAATATTCACACAGGGAGAATCAGTGGTGAAGCAGGGAGACCATGAGCACAAAGGTTCACTGATAATCGGCATGGGAAAATCTCAGAGTAAAACTGGGAGCTGTGAAAAATATTTTTACTCTTTTAATTCCTTTAATAACTGTTTTAATTTTCCTTGCTTTTATTTTGTGATTATTTTAATTCCTTTGTGTGTAAAGCATTTTAAATTACCATAGTGTATGAAATGTACTATATAAATAAACTTGCCTTGGTCCGGCGGGGCATTGGGCGAAAAATAGACGTCACTTTCATTTGAATCTACTGAGAACGGAAAGGCTGAGCCTCTGGAAAATTATCAGGAAGATTATACAGAGAACACTCTTCTCACACCAGAGGTGTAGAGCAGTGGTTCTCAAAGTGTGGGGCGCAAGGTTACTGCAGGGGGGGCGCGGGAGATCAGCAAAAAAATAAAAATAAATAAAAATACAGCCGTTACGTTACTACGGCGTTCATGTGCGTGAAAGTGGTAGTGATAGTGCTCTTCTTTTATAAAGCGGCAACGAACGGCAATTACACTGAATCGTTCTTCTTCAGACCGTTGCAAGCCCAACATAGAAGTTGCTCGTCAAAGAAAAAAAAAAAATATATATATATTTATTATTTAATTTTTTTGGGAGGGGGGGCGCCAGATTTTTTTAAAGGTTTAAAGGGGGCGCGACCAAAAAAGTTTGAGAACCACTGGTGTAGAGAGTACCTGGAAACCAGACTTGAGTAAAAGTGCAGATACCTTACAGCTAAAATTACTCCAAGTCACCAATTTCAATACAACTTGAGTAAAAGTCTTAGAGCAGTGGTTCTCAACCTTTTTTGGGCCAGCGCCCCCTTATCCAATATCCAGGTCCCTGAACGCCCCCCACCCTCAAACTAATGAGCGACCAGGAACAAATGAGAGTTAACAGATGAAATAAGTGCAAAATTGAATTTTATTAATACAATGGAACTACACTCCACAATAATTAATCCAAAAAACAAGCTATAAACTGCATTGGCATAGCAATACAAGTTTTTCTCACATGATTTTTGGTAAATCTGTGGTGGGTGGACCTCAGGCCTTCTAGGGGGGTTCGGGGGGATGCCGATAGTACATCGACTTACAATAGGTTGAATGAGACGTCTGCCAGAGCCTGACGGGGTCTGTATCGCTTTTACTGGCACTATGTAACTTCGGGGTGCGGGTAGTAACCTGCGCTCAAAAAGAACTACAAAATTCGACTGCTTTACGGCATACGTCACTTCGCCCAACACTTCCTCAAATGTGGCCAACCAGCGCGTTTGTTTTCGTACGTCTGTTTTCGTCATGGCTGAAGCAGCAGCGAAACGTAAGAAGTCCAAGGTTTTGTCGGAGTAGAGTCGGAAGAGGAAAAGGGAGAGTGATAAACTGAAAGTCAGGACGAGGATCAATATTGGTCGAGCGTTTGCTCGCTGGCGTTAGCTTATGGAGGAGGAGAGTTACCAGACCGATGCTGACTTGGCCGTCATGCTGTTGAACTAGTAAGTAACTGTAAATTGCTTGCATACTATCTTTAGTTTTTCTAATCTGTTGTCTGCCTGGCTACGTTACGGAAACTATCTGGTCCTCCATTTATTTATCTTCATGAATCAGCTAGTAGATGAGCGAATTATCAATCTGGTAGCTAGTAAACACTAACATGCGTTAGTTTTAGATGGTTAGGATGCTATCGCTATTATTCTCGTTCAGATTTGAGCATTGTAATCGACATGCAAATCGCAAATGTTTGAGTTAAAATGTTTAGTCTACTAAATATGTATAAATTATAAAAGGAGGAAGATTAATAATATTATCATTGCCCATATGAAAAGAAGCCTACATGCTTCATATACAGTAACCGTAAATCATTTTACGACAGCGGTAATGGACAATTCCGCTTCCAACCTGTAGGGCGACCGCAGAGGAAAAGTTCCATGTTGTTGCTTTAAATGTCTACAATCTCTCACGTTTCAAAGCCATAAGTAAATCAATATCCTTCAAAAAGGTCTAATTAATATAGTGGATAAATAAAATAATGTAAAGTAAAATTAAATAAAGTCTACTTGCAGTGGATGTGCTGGTTTCGGCCTCATCTCCTAAATCCAACACCTGTGATTCAGACACTACCTGCTAAGGCACTCGCATTCGTGTAAAGCAGCCTTGTGTACAAGTTTGGGTGAGTAAAGGCAAAACACACTAGATATAGTTCCTTCAATGCCCTTAGACAGCGATATCGCTGCTTTATAGCAAACTGCTGCAGAAAAAGTTAGGAGCCATGCAAAATGTAATTGCATTATTTAAAGGGGAGGTATAATGCCCTTTTCACAAGATGTAAAATAAGTCTCTGATGTCCCCAGAGTGTGTATGTGAAGGTTTAGCTCAAAATACCCCATAGATATTTTTTATATAGCATGTTAAAATTGTACATTTTTGAGCGTGAGCAAAAACGCACCGTTTTGTGTTTGTTCCTTTAAATGCAAATGAGCTGCTGCTCCCGGCACAGGGGGCGGAGCTACAACAGCTTGCACTCGCACATGAAATCATAATCAACCACCCCTTTAACACTAATGTACTGGAGTCAAAAATGTACTCAAGTAGAGAGCAAAAGTTGCTAATATATTTGATACTCAGTAAAACTATAAAGTAGCCAAAAAGATACTTAAGTACAGTAACTAATTACATTTACTCCAATACTTTACACCACTGTCTCTCACTATGAAAATTGAACCGAAAAAGCTTTGTCCTATGATTATATATATGGAATTTAATTTCAAAACAACTCAGTGTATAATCACACACTGTAAACCACTTCATTAGGCATTACAACCTTTATTCATGTGAATATCTGTCTGATATGGACGCTGTTAATAGTAAATCCCGTTATTGAAAAACAGCTTTGTTACAGTGAACTAAAACTAAAACTATTAAAAAACATATTTTTTTAAATCATTACTTGCAATAAAATACACATTAACTAAATTAAAAAATATAAAAATAAAGTTCAGCTAGTCAAATAAATGCAGCCTTTATGAGCAGAAGACATTTCTTTCAAAAACATTAAAAATAGTAATGTTTCCAAACGTTACGGGTGAGGATGGTACAGGGTTGTTGCTGTGGGGAGGGTTAAGGGTTAAGGTGTAGGAGTAGGGTCAATTATAGATGTACTTACAGATATTAATTACATGCTGATATTTTAAAAAATACAAATACAGTGTAAAAACATGTACACAATAAGTGCACTGGATCAAATGATTAAACGTTAGAACAGTAATTATAGACACTTAATATAAAGTGGGGCCAAGAGCTCTTTATACTTCAGAGGGACTGAAATATTAGCGTGTATTTTCCTGTCCACTGTTTTTCTACGCACAATGTTTTCATGCCTGAGATATGAGATATGAGTAATTTGCCTGTGTTGGCCGAAGCGTCTCTGGCGGTCAGTGAGGTCTTCTGGAGCTGGTGTTTATGTACAATCAGAGGAGTGTTGTGTGCTGCTTCTACACACACACACACACACACACACACACACACACACACAGGTCCAATCAGGAGCGTTTGGCCAAGAGCTGGATAACAGCATCCAGAGTAATCACACACTTCACACTGACATACGACTGCATGCACTGGAGTCTCTCTCTCGATTAAACCCACGACACGTGCCTGTGACGCGCTGAGATTCTGTGTGTGTGTGTGTGTGTGTGTGTGTGTGTGTGTGTGTGTGTGTGTGTGTGTGTGTGTGTGTGTGTGTGTGTGTGTGTGTGTGTGTGTGTGGAGAGGAAGATGGCGGACGCTGTGTATAAACCAAGCGTCACCAACTTCTGCTCAAACACTGGTGCTAAAACACACACAAACACACTGAGCGCAGAAACACTACGGTCTCTGTCAGCAAATGCATCTTCATGCTGTTGATCACAGATTTCACTTGAAGCATTTGCAGACAAAACAGTCCAGATTTTATATTTTATATAATTGTTCACACAAAAATAATCATCACATATTGATATTGGCTAAAACGTCTATATTGTTCTCCACAAATACACCGACACAGAACAACAAATAATTATCTGTTCTCACCCATATTGGACAAAATGTCTATTGGTGCCAGCAAATACACCACAGACACTAATACTAATACTAACTATGAGTTATCTAGACTCTAATAGTCTAATCTGTGCCACTAGTTTCATAATCAATCAAACATATATGAAAACTTCTCATAATAACAGAAAAGGTCTCTAATGCTGTTTTGCACCATTGCTTTGGCAAAGTATCTGTCAAACTATCTCAAAGCAAAAGTGCCATAAGGCTTTGAGCCCTTAACAAATCACGAGACACTGCGATTTAAAGAAGTATATAGGCCTAGTCTGTTTGTGCTGTGTATATAGTATATATTCTGTATATAGTGTATAGTATACACACACACAGCAGTGTGTTCGATGTGTTCGCTGTGTCTCGGGCAGAAGAGGCTCAGGATAATGAGTTATTAATAACAGTGTTTGAGTGTGTGTGTTCTGTGGTTAGGGAGTAACGCTGTACTCACGCACTGAAGGCTCACACTCCTGCAGAAAACACTCCAGGATCACACGGGCCAGGAGAGCCGGGGACAGGTCCACCTGACACACACACACACACACACACACACACACACACACACACAGCTCTGAGGATCATTACTGACGGGAGTCTTTACATCTCATGCCCACACTCAGAGCAATGACTTCTGGACCATCAACAACACCTTTATCAACATTACAACGATGATTTCATTCATTGTGGTAAAAAAAAAAAAAAAGAATCCTACCATTAAATTACCGACCATTTATATCCCATAAAAAATTATATAAAAATTTGTCTATATCATATAATAGTAACACTTTACAAATGAGGTTTATTAGTTAACATTAGATAATGTATTAACTAACATGAACTAACCATGAGAAATACATTTGTTACAGTATTTATTAATCTTTGTTAGTTTCATTGTTTGTTCATGTTAGTTCAGTGCATTAACTAATGTTAACAAACACAACCTTTGATTTTAAATGTTCAAATTAATATTACCTAAGATTAATAAACACTGAAGTATTGTTCATTCTTAGTTCATGTAAAATAAGGTAGTTAACTAATGTTAACTAATGAACCTTATTGTAAAGTGGTACCCATATATCATATCATGAGAACATATTATATAATACACAATATTATTTATTTAATTTTGAAAAATGTTATCGGTTGAAAATCAAAACAAAAAAAAAATTTTAATACAGTAAAATTCTATACGCATTAACAAAAATTAATTAAAGCAATACCTAGGTTTGCAGAATTACTAATATGACTGTGTATTACTGTATTAATACATACAGTAAAACAGCATTTCTTATTATTAATAGTGTAAGTTCTTTCTTAAGCATTTATTTATGTTTAATTACCCTTTTCCTGTTTGTATATTATATTAGTTTTTTGCTTCAGTGTAATTTATGAAATCACTATTCAGCGTTTTTAAAAAAAATAATCTTTTGTATGCTAAATAGCTTGTGGGTCGCGTGTAAAACCATTTTTTTTTTCTTACTGCGAAATTTCAATTTCATTTATATTTGATTTTATTAAAAGGTCATTTTTATGTTCAGTTTTTAAGCAAATCTGGTCAAATAAAACTACTCATTTGAGGTTGTGAGTTTAATCACCTACTTTTAGTAACAAAAATTACTTGTTTTTAACGGTTTAAAGCCTCATTCTGTCCCTATTCATGGAAACTGTTCCCGTAACAAGAGATGGAGATGGGAAACGAACATCAAATCAAGAGTTTTATACGCATTTCAATATAACGGAATTACACAAAACATTCCTAATAATGGTCATGAAATCAGTGCATAACTAGCTATGTTTCCATCCACCTGTTTTTATTCGCATTTTTGGATATCATATAAAAAAAAGCTGGATAGAAATGCCAAAATATGCATAAATTCCAAAAATGTTTTTTTTTTTATTATCCAATAATAAATTCCTCAATGTGCACCAAAAACGACATGTGACTTTTGCGACGGGACGGCATAACTGGACTAACCGTGCAAAATTAATTTATTATTTACAAAATTATAATATATTATAGAGTGGCCTCTCCTGCAGCAACCTCCATTTTTCTTACTGATATTTAGTGCCAGTTTATGAGGAAGTGATGATTTTGTTTTCTTTTAATGTAGTTTATGTGTCTATGTGGTGTTATTAATCTGCTTTAAGACAAACCATGTGTATATTCATAAGTCGACAGCATTGCTGAGTATTTCCTCCTTAAAACTGCAGTGAACCAAAGACAGTCTCAAAAACACGCTTTGAAATCGCTGGTGTTTCTGACGTCACACACTACCTTGTAACCAATCAGATCAACGTGTGATCGTCAACCAGTGGATCTCTGAGCTGAGTGAGTGAGTGGAGGCGGGGCTCATTTGCATATTCATAGAGCCGCGCATACTAAATGAGGCAAGGGTGTCGAGCTACAGTCAAGATAAAAAACTTTCAAATATGTCATTTTGGTGATCAAAGAGGAGTTTTAAGGGATGAAATTATTGACTACAGTGAGACTTTAACATCAGGATTCAAAGAGTTAATAGATTTTTACTCGACTCAGTATTCACGCGGCGAGAGATACTTTACGCTACGAAACACCTCAATCCGAATATCACAGAAGAGCAGAGAAACTTCAGGGAAAGAAAGCCTCTAAACTGCAGAAGCAGGATGAGACTGGCGAGGTTACAGCGAGGCCTGGGAGCGTGTGCAGGGAAAGAGAGGGCTTTGAAGGAGGAACATGCGAGAGCTGCACACCTACGGCTCGACTCACTGCGATCTCTCCATCACAGCCGCAGGAACCATGGAGTACGCTAATGCTTGTGTCTGATCACTTTGAATAGTTGCACTCTTCAACACTTAGTCAATGCTGCAAACATGCATTATTTTCCTGTTTTCACTGTAAAGCTGCTTGGAATAAAGCTGTAGACATAAAGCTGATCTGACTGCACTAGCACTAGTCTCGACTGACTTTGCTAGTAAAGTTCACAGTTATTTACAAAAAAAGATGATATCTGCACTTGTAGATCCATAAAAGATGGAGCTTTATAAAAAATAAAAAAAAATAAAAAAAATTACATTAATAAGCAACACGGCAGATAAATGCTATAACAAATAAATTGTTCAATGTTAGTTAATTTTAGTTCATGCATTTAATTACATTAACTTATTGTTAAGTGTCACTAAATCCTCCAATAATCCTTGTTTTATTTACCAAATTTAATTTGTAATAATTAATTTTTAAAGGGTTAATTCATTCTTTTTCTTCTTTCTTTCTTCAGTGGAAAAGAAATGAAGGTTTTTGAGGAAAACACTCCAGGATGTTCCTCCATATAGTGTCTTCAATGGGGTCCAACGGGTCGAAGGTCCAGATGTGAGTTTCAGTGCAGCTTCAAAGTCTCGACACGATCCAGCCGAGGAATAAGAGTCATCTAGACACACCAGCGGATATTTTAAAACTAAATAAACATTTATATACTTTTAACCACTAATGCTGGTCTTGCTCTAGCTGTGATGCGACACACATTACGTGATCAGGTTGAAAGGTCAAGCGTGACGTAGGCGGAAGAACAGACCCAGTGTTTACAAAGAGAACAAGCAAAGACTAAGACAAACGCCATTTACAAAAAATAAATAAAAGGTGAAACAACGATGTCGGATGATTTTGAAGTTGGAGGAGAAAATGAGATGTAGTTTTTCACTCTACTCTACATTTCTGACCCGGAACACACGTGACCTTTCAACCTGATTACGTAATGTGTGTCGCATCACAGCGAGTGCAAGATGAGCATTTGTGGATAAAAATATATAAAGGTTTTACACAGAAATCACACTTAGTCTGTCTGACTCTGAACACGACACACTGATGGACTCGCATCTGTTCTGAGGAGGAGACAGCTTTCATCATCAGCTTCAGTCTCTGAAACACATCATCAGCCTCACGTGTCATACGTACATGAGGACACACACACACACGGCACTGAATAATGACGTCTGCGTGAGGTTTCCCTGCTTCATTCAGGTGCTCGTCCTCGTCGTTCTCAAATTAATCATGAGTGGATCTCTCATCTGAGACGCGTGAGTAACGTTAGCCAAGCTCCGATCACATTCATCATTCTCTAATCACGCTGAGACACACACTGGGATCAGTCTGCAGGACTCGAGTGTGTGAGTGTGTGTGTGTGTGTCAGGTCATGGACGGGCGATGCACTCACATGCACAGTAATAATTCTCATCAGTTGTTATAGTGTAGCTCATCTGGCGATATATACTGACCCATAAAGCACTACGACTACAGCAATTAGCAGCGAGCGCAGAGTAAACGTGATGGAGTGCATGAACTGAGTCATGTGACGCGTATGAGGAAGACCTTTCCTTCAACAGCAGACTCACAATCACTCTGAACTCAGTCAAGGATCAGACTTTGTCAGAAATGATGACACTCATTTACACTTCTGCGCGTTGAGTGTGTCTGACGTTCACAGCGACGCCGCACACTGACACCAAACTGGCCACAAGGATGCGATTCCATTTGATTCAATTCATTCCATCTGATTTGATTTGATTTCGATTCACTTGGATAAATATCAGGTACAGTAAACGTCAACTTTTCTCTTTCTCTGAACTAATGCTATATACAGGAACCGTTTTACTGTAATATTACATTATAAAATTAACAACTGATTTGCATACTACTAACACTTACATTTTTTTAATAATAATAACATAATACCTTTTTAATGATGTTACTCCAATTATTTAAAAGGTGGCTGTCATAAACACTTGTTTTCATGACTGATTCATTCCAACATTCATTAAATACTGAAGAACAGGTTGAGTAAAAATATAATGATTATGTCATATACTGCATAAATGATAACACTTTATTTTCATGGTCCCGTTAGATATTCTGTTGACTATAAGTAACTTTGCAACTACATGTCAACTAACTGTCAGTAGAGTATCAGTATAGTATTAGTAGAGTATCTGTAGAGTAGGGCTGTCACTTTTGTGAAAAAATCATGTTCAATTTTGAGACATAAGTGTTCATTGAATCAATTGTAAAATCGATTTTCCCTGTCTAAAGAAGTTTCCATTTTAAACGCCAAATATGGGCAAATCCACGGACGACTACCAGGCATTAGGACGAACGTAAAGAGGGCGCTTGAGACGCGCACAAGTCAGCAATATTCCTGATGATTTATTGGCGTGAAGTTTCGTGCACAATGACAAACAGGAGCGCAACATTCTCGAAAAACAATAAGCAGAGTGGACTGCCATAACATCAGTGAGAAACATCACTGCAGGATTCAGCATGGCTGTGTTTACGGTTAGAAATGTCAAAAAAATTCGCCTACGAAGGTGATTGTAGACCGTAGCCCGAATCTGTGTCTGTATGCATGAGACTGAATACCGGCAGAATTCACAGTTTTGTAGTAAAAAGAGACACATTATGCAGAAGTATAATCTGCTGTTATGTGTGTGTGTCAGAGCCTGCAGTCGCTGTGTGACGCGCGTTCGCTGCGGGCGTATCGTGACGAGCTGGACGCGCTCCGAGAGAAGGCCGTTAAAATCGATTCCTTATTTTGGTTTTTGAAACTTGCGTTGGTTGGTCCGATCGATTGTGCAATCGATTTTCGAACGTAAAGTGACAGCCCTACTCTAGAGTATCAGTAGAGTAGAGTATCAGTAGAGTAGAGTATCAGTAGAGTATTAGTAGAGTAGAGTATTAGTAGAGTAGAGTATCAGTAGAGTAGAGTATCAGTAGAGTATTAGTAGAGTAGAGTATTAGTAGAGTAGAGTATCAGTAGAGTAGAGTATCAGTAGAGTAGAGTATCAGTAGAGTATTAGTAGAGTAGAGTATTAGTAGAGTAGAGTATCAGTAGAGTAGAGTATCAGTAGAGTATCAGTACAGTATTAGTAGAGTAGAGTATTAGTAGAGTATCAGTAGAGTAGAGTAGAGTATCAGTAGAGTATCAGTAGATTATTAGTAGAGTATTAGTAGAGTAGAGTATTAGTAGAGTAGAGTATCAGTAGAGTATTAGTAGAGTATCAGTATAGTGTTAGTAGAGTGTCTGTAGAGTATCAGTAGTGTATCAGTAGAGTATCAGTAGAGTAGCGTATCAGTAGAGTATCAGTAGAGTATTAGTAGAGTATTATTAGAGTATCAGTAGAGTAGAGTATCAGTATAGTATTAGTTAGAGTATCAGTGGAGTATTAGTAGAGTATCAGTAGAGTATCATTAGAGTATCAGTAGAGAATTAGTTAGAGTATCAGTAGAGTAGTGTCAGTAGTGTAGAGTTTTAGTAGAGTATCAGTAGAGTATCAGTATAGTATTAGTAGAGTATCATTATAGTATCTGTAGAGTAGAGTATCAGTAGAGTATAAGTATAGTATTAGTAGAGTATTAGTAGAGTATCAGTAGAGTATCAGTAGAGTATCACTAGAGTATTAGTGGAGATTCATTAGTGTATCAGTAGAGTATTAGTAGAGTATCAGTAGAGTATTATTAGAGTATTAGTAGAGTATCAAAGTATCAGTATAGTATTAGTATAGTATCAGTAGAGTAGAGTATCAGTAGAGTATTAGTAGAGTATCAGTATAGTATTAGTAGAGTATCATTATAGTATCTGTAGAGTAGAGTATCAGTAGAGCATAAGTATAGTATTAGTAGAGTATTAGTAGAGTATCAGTAGAGTATCCGTAGAGTATTACTAGAGTATTAGTGGAGATTCATTAGTGTATCAGTAGAGTATCAGTAGAGTATCAGTAGAGTATTATTAGAGTATTATTAGAGTATCAGTAGAGTATCAGAGTATCAGTAGAGTATTAGTAGAGTATCAGTATAGTGTTAGTAGAGTGTCTGTAGAGTATCAGTAGGGTATCAGTAGGGTATCAGTAGAGTATCAGTAGAGTAGAGTATCAGTAGAGTATCTGCAGAGTATTAGTAGAGTATTATTAGAGTATCAGTAGAGTAGAGTATCAGTGGAGTATTAGTAGAGTATCAGTAGAGTATCATTAGAGTATCAGTAGAGAATTAGTTAGAGTATCAGTAGAGTAGTGTCAGTAGTGTAGAGTTTTAGTAGAGTATCAGTATAGTATTAGTATAGTATCAGTAGAGTAGAGTATCAGTAGAGTATTAGTAGAGTATCAGTATAGTATTAGTAGAGTATCATTATAGTATCTGTAGAGTAGAGTATCAGTAGAGTATAAGTATAGTATTAGTAGAGTATTAGTAGAGTATCAGTAGAGTATCAGTATAGTATTACTAGAGTATTAGTGGAGATTCATTAGTGTATCAGTAGAGTATCAGTAGAGTATTAGTAGAGTATCAGTAGAGTATTATTAGAGTATCAGTAGAGTATCAGTAGAGTATTAGTTAGAGTAGAGTATCAGTAGAGTATCAGTATAGTATTACTAGAGTATAAGTGGAGATTCATTAGTGTATCAGTAGCGTATCAGTGGAGATTCATTAGTGTATCAGTAGCGTATCAGTAGAGTATTAGTAGCGTATCAGTAGAGTATTAGTAGAGTATCAGTAGAGTATTAGTTAGAGTATCAGTATAGTATTAGTAGAGTATCAGTAGAGTATTAGTTGAGTATCAGTAGAGTATTAGTAGAGTATCAGTAGAGTATTAGTTGAGTATCAGTAGAGTATCATTGGAGTATTAGTTGGAGTATTAGAGTATCAGTAGAGTATCATTGGAGTATTAGTTAGAGTATCAGTAGAGTATCAGTAGAGTATTAGTTAGAGTATCAGTAGAGTATTAGTAGGGTCTACTGATACTCTACTGATACTCTACTGATACTCTACTGATACTCTACTGATACTCTACTTCTACTGATACTCTACTGATACTCTACTGATACTCTACTGATACTCTACTGATACTCTACTGAGAGCTAGTAGACATGAAGGTGTAATGTTACTTATAGTCAACAGAATGTGTTAAAGGGACCATCAAAATAGAGTGAAACCACATAAATGTGTCAAAATGCTCCTCCTCTCTAGAGTTATTTTTCTAGCTGACTATCGAGTTTATGGTCATTGAAAGGCTTTGAGGTAAAAGTGACATTATTGTTTTATTGACATCTTACTGCAGTTGACGTCAAAAAACAAAACTTTTATTTAATGGATTAAATAGAGTATAGCCTTGAAAGCGCTGTTATAATCACTGACGCCGTCTCCACTGCACAGTGAATCTCTTATTTCCAGTGTCTACAGTTTGAGAGAGGATTCGTGATCGAGCTCCTGCGGTTTGATTGGTGAGTGGATTCTGACTAAATTAAACACCCCTGATTGGCCAGTGCGTTCAAGAGATCAACAGATACGTCTGTTGACTTCTGAATTTACACATGGTTTGTCTTAAAGCGTATTAAAAACACCACATAGACACATAAACCACATTAAAAGCTGGATTTTCACCACAGGGGACTTTAAAATGATTAATTAAATTGTTAAGCATTCAAGATTACCACCATTTTTGATAATACATTTCTATTACATTATAATACACAGAATAAACAAGTATTTAAATGGAAAAAAAAACCTGAATTTGTAACACTTTATAAGAACGTTCAGTTGTAAGTCATTTATAAGTGGTTAGTTAATGATGAACTAGTCATTTACAGAACATTCATAAATGATAGCAAGTGACATACTAACATTTTATGTATGTTTTGTAAATTCTGTTACAAGTCATTTACATGTGATTAGTTAATGATTAACTAATTATTTACGAAACATGACTAAGCGTTCATAAATGATTAATAAGTGATATGTTAATTATTGTATGTATGTTTTGTAGATTCAGTTATAAGTAATTTACAATTGATTACTTAATGATTAACTAGTCATATACAAAACATGAATATGCGTTTCATAAATGTTTAATAAATGTTTGTTTTTTTGTATATATGTAGCAATTAGAGGGTGCAAAAAGTGTTGTAAATGCCTTGAATACACATACAGATCATTTGTAGGTATATGTAACACATTTACAAGTGATGAATAGTTTACACTTTAGATTAGGGGATGCAGAAAGTGTTGTCAATTATTTATTCATGCGTTTACACATCTATAACAGGTGTTGAACACTGTAGTGTGTACTGCAGTGTAAGTGCTGACTGGTGAGGGTATAGACAGCTGTCTTCTGTGGTGTGTAGTGTAGTGTGTGGTGTGTAGTGTAGTGTGTACTGCAGTGTAAGTGCTGACTGGTGAGGGTATAGACAGCTGTCTTCTGTGGTGTGTAGTGTGTAGTATGTACTGCAGTGTGTAGTGTGTAGTATGTACTGCAGTGTAAGTGCTGACTGGTGAGGGTATAGACAGCTGTCTTCTGTAGTGTGTAGTGTAGTGTGCACTGCAGTGTAAGTGCTGACTGGTGAGGGTATAGACAGCTGTCTTCTGTAGTGTGTAGTGTAGTGTGTAGTGTAGTGTGCACTGCAGTGTAAGTGCTGACTGGTGAGGGTATAGACAGCTGTCTTCTGTGGTGTGTAGTGTAGTGTGTAGTGTGTAGTGTAGTGTGTACTGCAGTGTAAGTGCTGACTGGTGAGGGTATAGACAGCTGTCTTCTGTAGTGTGTAGTGTAGTGTGCACTGCAGTGTAAGTGCTGACTGGTGAGGGTATAGACAGCTGTCTTCTGTGGTGTGTAGTGTAGTGTGTAGTGTGTAGTGTAGTGTGTACTGCAGTGTAAGTGCTGACTGGTGAGGGTATAGACAGCTGTCTTCTGTGGTGTGTAGTGTGTACTGCAGTGTAAGTGCTGACTGGTGAGGGTATAGACAGCTGTCTTCTGTGGTGTGTAGTGTAGTGTGTAGTGTGTAGTGTAGTGTGTACTGCAGTGTAAGTGCTGACTGGTGAGGGTATAGACAGCTGTCTTCTGTAGTGTGTAGTGTAGTGTGCACTGCAGTGTAAGTGCTGACTGGTGAGGGTATAGACAGCTGTCTTCTGTGGTGTGTAGTGTAGTGTGTAGTGTGTAGTGTAGTGTGTACTGCAGTGTAAGTGCTGACTGGTGAGGGTATAGACAGCTGTCTTCTGTGGTGTGTAGTGTGTAGTGTAGTGTGTAGTGTAGTGTGTACTGCAGTGTAAGTGCTGACTGGTGAGGGTATAGACAGCTGTCTTCTGTAGTGTGTAGTGTAGTGTGCACTGCAGTGTAAGTGCTGACTGGTGAGGGTATAGACAGCTGTCTTCTGTGGTGTGTAGTGTAGTGTGTAGTGTGTAGTGTAGTGTGTACTGCAGTGTAAGTGCTGACTGGTGAGGGTATAGACAGCTGTCTTCTGTGGTGTGTAGTGTGTAGTATGTACTGCAGTGTGTAGTGTGTAGTATGTACTGCAGTGTAAGTGCTGACTGGTGAGGGTATAGACAGCTGTCTTCTGTAGTGTGTAGTGTAGTGTGCACTGCAGTGTAAGTGCTGACTGGTGAGGGTATAGACAGCTGTCTTCTGTAGTGTGTAGTGTAGTGTGTAGTGTAGTGTGCACTGCAGTGTAAGTGCTGACTGGTGAGGGTATAGACAGCTGTCTTCTGTGGTGTGTAGTGTAGTGTGTAGTGTAGTGTGTACTGCAGTGTAAGTGCTGACTGGTGAGGGTATAGACAGCTGTCTTCTGTAGTGTGTAGTGTAGTGTGCACTGCAGTGTAAGTGCTGACTGGTGAGGGTATAGACAGCTGTCTTCTGTGGTGTGTAGTGTAGTGTGTAGTGTGTAGTGTAGTGTGTACTGCAGTGTAAGTGCTGACTGGTGAGGGTATAGACAGCTGTCTTCTGTGGTGTGTAGTGTGTACTGCAGTGTAAGTGCTGACTGGTGAGGGTATAGACAGCTGTCTTCTGTAGTGTGTAGTGTAGTGTGTAGTGTGTACTGCAGTGTAAGTGCTGACTGGTGAGGGTATAGACAGCTGTCTTCTGTAGTGTGTAGTGTAGTGTGTAGTGTAGTGTGTACTGCAGTGTAAGTGCTGACTGGTGAGGGTATAGACAGCTGTCTTCTGTAGTGTGTAGTGTAGTGTGCACTGCAGTGTAAGTGCTGACTGGTGAGGGTATAGACAGCTGTCTTCTGTGGTGTGTAGTGTAGTGTGTAGTGTGTAGTGTAGTGTGCACTGCAGTGTAAGTGCTGACTGGTGAGGGTATAGACAGCTTCTCTGTAGTGTGTAGTGTGTAGTGTAGTGTGCACTGCAGTGTAAGTGCTGACTGGTGAGGGTATAGACAGCTGTCTTCTGTGGTGTGTAGTGTAGTGTGTAGTGTAGTGTGCACTGCAGTGTAAGTGCTGACTGGTGAGGGTATAGACAGCTGTCTTCTGTAGTGTGTAGTGTGTAGTGTAGTGTGCACTGCAGTGTAAGTGCTGACTGGTGAGGGTATAGACAGCTGTCTTCTGTAGTGTGTAGTGTAGTGTGTAGTGTGTACTGCAGTGTAAGTGCTGACTGGTGAGGGTATAGACAGCTGTCTTCTGTAGTGTGTAGTGTAGTGTGTAGTGTAGTGTGTACTGCAGTGTAAGTGCTGACTGGTGAGGGTATAGACAGCTGTCTTCTGTAGTGTGTAGTGTAGTGTGCACTGCAGTGTAAGTGCTGACTGGTGAGGGTATAGACAGCTGTCTTCTGTGGTGTGTAGTGTAGTGTGTAGTGTGTACTGCAGTGTAAGTGCTGACTGGTGAGGGTATAGACAGCTGTCTTCTGTAGTGTGTAGTGTAGTGTGTAGTGTGTACTGCAGTGTAAGTGCTGACTGGTGAGGGTATAGACAGCTGTCTTCTGTAGTGTGTAGTGTAGTGTGTAGTGTAGTGTGTACTGCAGTGTAAGTGCTGACTGGTGAGGGTATAGACAGCTGTCTTCTGTAGTGTGTAGTGTAGTGTGCACTGCAGTGTAAGTGCTGACTGGTGAGGGTATAGACAGCTGTCTTCTGTAGTGTGTAGTGTAGTGTGCACTGCAGTGTAAGTGCTGACTGGTGAGGGTATAGACAGCTGTCTTCTGTAGTGTGTAGTGTAGTGTGTAGTGTGTACTGCAGTGTAAGTGCTGACTGGTGAGGGTATAGACAGCTGTCTTCTGTAGTGTGTAGTGTAGTGTGTAGTGTAGTGTGTACTGCAGAGTAAGTGCTGACTGGTGAGGGTATAGACAGCTGTCTTCTGTAGTGTGTAGTGTAGTGTGCACTGCAGTGTAAGTGCTGACTGGTGAGGGTATAGACAGCTGTCTTCTGTGGTGTGTAGTGTAGTGTGTAGTGTGTAGTGTAGTGTGCACTGCAGTGTAAGTGCTGACTGGTGAGGGTATAGACAGCTTCTCTGAAACACATGGAGTCTTTAACCACTGTGCACATGATGTGAGCAAAACATACAAAAAAAATGTAACATCATTTATTAAACATTTATGAAACACAGTCATGTTTAGTAAATGATTAGTTAATCATTAACTAATCAATTGTAAATGACTTATAACTGCATCTACAAAACATATAATGAACATATCACTTATTAATCATTTATGAATGATTAGTCATGTTTTTTAAATGATTAGTTAATCATTAAGTAATCAATTGTAAATGACTTGTAACACAATTTACAAAACATACATAAAATGTTAGTATGTCACTTGCTACTCATTTATGAATGTTTTGTAAATGATTAGTTCATCATTAACTATTCACTTATAAATGACTTACAACTGAGCGTTATTATAAAGTGTTACCAAAATGTCATAGGCTATTTATAAAAGATAGCATAGGATAGATAACATAGGCTAGTTATTTTGGTTTTTTTTGCGCATAAAAAGTATTCTCGTCGCTTGATAAATTTAAGGTTGAGCCACTGTAGTCACTTGGACTATATTAACGGTGTCTTTACTAACTTTCTGGGCCGGCAGATCTCGATTACAGAGAAGCCTATGAAGGAGTGAGACAGCGCTCAGATCTCATCAGAAATATCTTCACTAGTGTTCTGAAGATGAGCGAGAGTCTTACGGGTCTGGAACAACATGAGGGAGAGTAATTAATGACAGAACTTTCATTTTTGGGTGAACGAACCCTTTAACGAAGGTTTGAAATCAGAGATGTAAACCGCTCACCTATAGAGATATTACCCACTGACCTCCCTGTCAATAGCAGAGCACAGACGCATTTATGAACGTCACTTATGATAATCACACTCAACTATTTTTCCATGAAGGATAATTGCACGAAATCACTGGTTAATAGGCAGAACCATTAGTCCAATTTGTATAAGTACTAACAGACTGGGGAAACTCCAAATGAATCTTTTGGGTTAATGATGTTTGTGCACAAGTCATTACCTGGTTGGCGAGCTCCAGCAGAACCGGGTCTGTGGGACGAGTCCGGGCCTCGCTGCGGTATCTTCATTACCACACACAACAACAATGGGGAAGAAAGTCAACAAATGAGAGGAGAAGACAACAAGAGCAGACCAGCCAGAACATGCCGGAGTCCCTGATGGGCTCAGACTCAACCCAAACCGTTCATTAGCCTGAAACCACAAAGCCCTCACACACACACATCACACACCAGCGCTCTTAACCACAGCTAACCAGAAACACAACACAGGGCTCCTGTAGAGGTCTGGCAAACGGAGATCAGTGTCTCTGATGTCTGGGAGAACAACAATCAGGGGTGTGTCCCGTACACACCGTAACCCGTGCTTCACTACATCAGTGCGATACATATAGCTCGTCTCGACTGTTTCCCGAAGCCGCATTATTGCAAATTGGTTGTTCAACCACGTTGTTAATGATGTCACGCAGATGTTGGAGTAATAACTACTGTTAATGAATCTGTTAGAGATCAAATTAACGCTAGAATTTTGCTATAAATTATGGAAATGGCATCTGTGGTTTTGCTTTATTTCCAGATTCAATCATAGACTCGTTCTTACGCACTAGAGCTCGTTCACACATGCGCACTCTTCAATAACTACACTTTAAATCTCTTGACAAACTAAAAGACGTAAATGACATTTGTATGTATTCTAAATAACAGATATAGATTGCACTGAATGTCAGCTTGCTTATATTCCTCAAGATCAGGATTTATTGAGTCCACATGTCATGAAAACGAGAAACTCTTCTTCTTTAACCACAGGAGATCTGTCGCTCAAACACACAACTCTGCGATGCTGCGAATGCTCGTTAGAACTATAGTTTCGGGAAACACAGACTCGTTGAACTGATGATAACGACAGAACTTGTGAATATAGTTGGATAACGATGCTTTCGGGAAACACAGATTAGATCCTGATTAGTTGCAGGATCCCGTGACCTTTAACCTGCGGATCTAAATGCTTCAGCTTCAGTTACTCTTGATTCTGTAGACAAACACACACTGGTAACTAGGGCTGGTCCGAATACCATTTTTTTTAGCTTCGAAGCTTCGGTAGTAATGGACATCGAATATTCGAAGCTTCGGAGAGAGGGGGCTGAACATATTCTTCTCTCTAATAAAGGCAGGAATCTCTGTGTGTCTGTATGTCCGTTTGCATTTTGATTATTTAGAGAACCGTTCATCCAATCGACTTCACAAGGGAGTGCAGTGTCGCATTTGGTGCAGTATAGATGGACACGCGAGACACGACACATTCAGAATTAATAAACTACAGAACAGCGCGAGCGGGAAGCGGCGCACCTCACGCGGGCAGGGCTTAAATTCTCCGAGAACGGACACTGCACTAGTGATATTAAACACACACACACACACACACACACACACAGGTCTGTTAAATTAAGCAGTACTTTTAATAAGGTAGTCTAATATTTTTCTGACTAACAAATTACTGACACAGTAAAGGGTAGATTTAAATAAAGAAAAACGAAATTTAAATAAAGAAAAACTACATTTAAATAAAGAAAAAACGAAATTTAAATAAAGAAAAACGAAATTAAGTTTAAAAACAAGATTCATTTAGATTGATAATAACGGGTAAAAAGCTTAATACATTTTGTTTCTATTCTATTTTCCACAATGTCAAAGCAACGCAGCTTAACCCTTCTGTCCCACACACTCCGCTGTTCTCATGCACTTCTGTCCCACACACTCCGCTGTTCTCATGCACTTCTGTCCCACACACTCCGCTGTTCTCATGCACTTCTGTCCACACACACTCCGCTGTTCTCATGCACTTCTGTCCACACACACTCCGCTGTTCTCATGCACTTCTGTCCACACACACTCCGCTGCTCTCATGCACTTCTGTTCACACACACTCCGCTGTTCTCATGCACTTCTGTCCACACACACTCCGCTGTTCTCATGCACTTCTGTCTACACACTCCGCTGTTCTCATGCACTTCTGTTCACACACACTCCGCTGTTCTGCACTTCTGTCCCACACACTCCGCTGTTCTCATGCACTTCTGTCCCACACACTCCGCTGTTCTCATGCACTTCTGTTCACACACACTCCGCTGTTCTCATGCACTTCTGTTCACACACACTCCGCTGTTCTGCACTTCTGTTCACACACACTCCGCTGTTCTCATGCACTTCTGTCCCACACACTCCGCTGTTCTCATGCACTTCTGTTCACACACACTCCGCTGTTCTCATGCACTTCTGTTCACACACACTCCGCTGTTCTGCACTTCTGTTCACACACACTCCGCTGTTCTCATGCACTTCTGTCCCACACACTCCGCTGTTCTCATGCACTTCTGTTCACACACACTCCGCTGTTCTCATGCACTTCTGTTCACACACACTCCGCTGTTCTGCACTTCTGTCCACACACACTCCGCTGTTCTCATGCACTTCTGTCCACACACACTCCGCTGTTCTCATGCACTTCTGTCCACACACACTCCGCTGTTCTGCACTTCTGTCCACACACACTCTGCTGTTCTGCACTTCTGTCCACACACACTCCGCTGTTCTCATGCACTTCTGTCCACACACACTCCGCTGTTCTGCACTTCTGTCCACACACACTCCGCTGTTCTCATGCACTTCTGTCCACACACACTCCGCTGTTCTCATGCACTTCTGTCCACACACACTCCGCTGTTCTCATGCACTTCTGTCCACACACACTCCGCTGTTCTCATGCACTTCTGTTCACACACACTCCGTTGTTCTCATGCACTTCTGTTCACACACACTCCGCTGTTCTGCACTTCTGTCCACACACACTCCGCTGTTCTCATGCACTTCTGTCCACACACACTCCGCTGTTCTCATGCACTTCTGTCCACACACACTCCGCTGTTCTCATGCACTTCTGTCTACACACACTCCGCTGTTCTCATGCACTTCTGTTCACACACACTCCGCTGTTCTCATGCACTTCTGTCCACACACACTCCGCTGTTCTCATGCGCTTCTGTTCACACACACTCCGCTGTTCTGCACTTCTGTCCACACACACTCCGCTGTTCTCATGCACTTCTGTCCACACACACTCCGCTGTTCTCATGCGCTTCTGTTCACACACACTCCGCTGTTCTCATGCGCTTCTGTTCACACACACTCCGCTGTTCTCATGCACTTCTGTCCACACACACTCCGCTGTTCTCATGCACTTCTGTCCACACACACTCCGCTGTTCTCATGCACTTCTGTCCACACACACTCCGCTGTTCTGCACTTCTGTCCACACACACTCCGCTGTTCTCATGCACTTCTGTCCACACACACTCCGCTGTTCTCATGCACTTCTGTCCACACACACTCCGCTGTTCTGCACTTCTGTTCACACACACTCCGCTGTTCTCATGCACTTCTGTTCACACACACTCCGCTGTTCTGCACTTCTGTCCACACACACTCCGCTGTTCTCATGCGCTTCTGTCCACACACACTCCGCTGTTCTCATGCACTTCTGTCCACACACACTCCGCTGTTCTCATGCACTTCTGTCCCACACACTCCGCTGTTCTCATGCACTTCTGTTCACACACACTCCGCTGCTCTCATGCACTTCTGTTCACACACACTCCGCTGTTCTGCACTTCTGTTCACACACACTCCGCTGTTCTCATGCACTTCTGTCCCACACACTCCGCTGTTCTCATGCACTTCTGTTCACACACACTCCGCTGTTCTCATGCACTTCTGTTCACACACACTCCGCTGTTCTGCACTTCTGTTCACACACACTCCGCTGTTCTCATGCACTTCTGTCCCACACACTCCGCTGTTCTCATGCACTTCTGTTCACACACACTCCGCTGTTCTCATGCACTTCTGTTCACACACACTCCGCTGTTCTGCACTTCTGTCCACACACACTCCGCTGTTCTCATGCACTTCTGTCCACACACACTCCGCTGTTCTGCACTTCTGTCCACACACACTCGGCTGTTCTCATGCACTTCTGTCCACACACACTCCGCTGTTCTGCACTTCTGTCCACACACACTCTGCTGTTCTGCACTTCTGTCCACACACACTCCGCTGTTCTCATGCACTTCTGTCCACACACACTCCGCTGTTCTCATGCACTTCTGTCCACACACACTCCGCTGTTCTCATGCACTTCTGTCCACACACACTCCGCTGTTCTCATGCACTTCTGTCCACACACACTCCGCTGTTCTCATGCACTTCTGTCCACACACACTCCGCTGTTCTCATGCACTTCTGTCCACACACACTCCGCTGTTCTGCACTTCTGTCCACACACACTCCGCTGTTCTCATGCACTTCTGTCCACACACACTCCGCTGTTCTCATGCACTTCTGTCCACACACACTCCGCTGTTCTCATGCACTTCTGTCTACACACACTCCGCTGTTCTCATGCACTTCTGTTCACACACACTCCGCTGTTCTCATGCACTTCTGTCCACACACACTCCGCTGTTCTCATGCGCTTCTGTTCACACACACTCCGCTGTTCTGCACTTCTGTCCACACACACTCCGCTGTTCTCATGCACTTCTGTCCACACACACTCCGCTGTTCTCATGCGCTTCTGTTCACACACACTCCGCTGTTCTCATGCGCTTCTGTTCACACACACTCCGCTGTTCTCATGCACTTCTGTCCACACACACTCCGCTGTTCTCATGCACTTCTGTCCACACACACTCCGCTGTTCTCATGCACTTCTGTCCACACACACTCCGCTGTTCTGCACTTCTGTCCACACACACTCCGCTGTTCTGCACTTCTGTTCACACACACTCCGCTGTTCTCATGCACTTCTGTTCACACACACTCCGCTGTTCTGCACTTCTGTCCACACACACTCCGCTGTTCTGCACTTCTGTCCACACACACTCCGCTGTTCTCATGCACTTCTGTCCACACACACTCCGCTGTTCTCATGCACTTCTGTTCACACACACTCCGCTGTTCTGCACTTCTGTCCACACACACTCCGCTGTTCTCATGCACTTCTGTCCACACACACTCCGCTGTTCTCATGCACTTCTGTCCACACACACTCCGCTGTTCTGCACTTCTGTCCACACACACTCCGCTGTTCTGCACTTCTGTTCACACACACTCCGCTGTTCTCATGCACTTCTGTCCACACACACTCCGCTGTTCTGCACTTCTGTTCACACACACTCCGCTGTTCTCATGCACTTCTGTTCACACACACTCCGCTGTTCTGCACTTCTGTCCACACACACTCCGCTGTTCTCATGCGCTTCTGTCCACACACACTCCGCTGTTCTCATGCACTTCTGTCCACACACACTCCGCTGTTCTGCACTTCTGTCCACACACACTCCGCTGTTCTCATGCACTTCTGTTCACACACACTCCGCTGTTCTGCACTTCTGTCCACACACACTCCGCTGTTCTGCACTTCTGTCCACACACACTCCGCTGTTCTGCACTTCTGTTCACACACACTCCGCTGTTCTGCACTTCTGTCCACACACACTCCGCTGTTCTCATGCACTTCTGTCCACACACACTCCGCTGTTCTCATGCACTTCTGTCCACACACACTCCGCTGTTCTCATGCACTTCTGTCCACACACACTCCGCTGTTCTGCACTTCTGTCCACACACACTCCGCTGTTCTCATGCACTTCTGTTCACACACACTCCGCTGTTCTGCACTTCTGTCCACACACACTCCGCTGTTCTGCACTTCTGTCCACACACACTCCGCTGTTCTGCACTTCTGTCCACACACACTCCGCTGTTCTGCACTTCTGTCCACACACACTCCGCTGTTCTCATGCACTTCTGTTCACACACACTCCGCTGTTCTGCACTTCTGTCCACACACACTCCGCTGTTCTCATGCACTTCTGTCCACACACACTCCGCTGTTCTGCACTTCTGTCCACACACACTCCGCTGTTCTCATACACTTCTGTCCACACACACTCCGCTGTTCTCATGCACTTCTGTCCACACACACTCCGCTGTTCTGCACTTCTGTCCACACACACTCTGCTGTTCTGCACTTCTGTCCACACACACTCCCGCTGTTCTCATGCACTTCTGTTCACACACACTCCGCTGTTCTGCACTTCTGTCCACACACACTCCGCTGTTCTCATGCACTTCTGTTCACACACACTCCGCTGTTCTCATGCACTTCTGTCCACACACACTCCGCTGTTCTCATGCGCTTCTGTTCACACACACTCCGCTGTTCTCATGCGCTTCTGTCCACACACACTCCGCTGTTCTCATGCACTTCTGTTCACACACACTCCGCTGTTCTCATGCGCTTCTGTTCACACACACTCCGCTGTTCTCATGCGCTTCTGTCCACACACACTCCGCTGTTCTCATGCACTTCTGTTCACACACACTCCGCTGTTCTGCACTTCTGTTCACACACACTCCGCTGTTCTCATGCACTTCTGTCCACACACACTCCGCTGTTCTCATGCACTTCTGTTCACACACACTCCGCTGTTCTCATGCACTTCTGTCCCACACACTCCGCTGTTCTCATGCACTTCTGTCCCACACACACTCCGCTGTTCTCATGCACTTCTGTCCACACACACTCCGCTGTTCTCATGCACTTCTGTTCACACACACTCCGCTGTTCTGCACTTCTGTCCACACACACTCCGCTGTTCTCATGCACTTCTGTCCCACACACACTCCGCTGTTCTCATGCGCTTCTGTTCACACACACTCCGCTGTTCTCATGCACTTCTGTTCACACACACTCCGCTGTTCTGCACTTCTGTCCACACACACTCCGCTGTTCTGCACTTCTGTCCACACACACTCCGCTGTTCTCATGCACTTCTGTCCCACACACACTCCGCTGTTCTCATGCACTTCTGTCCACACACACTCCGCTGTTCTCATGCACTTCTGTCCACACACACTCCGCTGTTCTCATGCACTTCTGTCCACACACACTCCGCTGTTCTCATGCACTTCTGTCCCACACACACTCCGCTGTTCTCATGCGCTTCTGTTCACACACACTCCGCTGTTCTCATGCGCTTCTGTTCACACACACTCCGCTGTTCTCATGCACTTCTGTTCACACACACTCCGCTGTTCTCATGCGCTTCTGTTCACACACACTCCGCTGTTCTCATGCACTTCTGTCCACACACACTCCGCTGTTCTGCACTTCTGTTCACACACACTCCGCTGTTCTGCACTTCTGTTCACACACACTCCGCTGTTCTGCACTTCTGTCCACACACACTCCGCTGTTCTCATGCACTTCTGTCCACACACACTCCGCTGTTCTCATGCACTTCTGTCCACACACACTCCGCTGTTCTGCACTTCTGTCCACACACACTCCGCTGTTCTGCACTTCTGTCCACACACACTCCGCTGTTCTCATACACTTCTGTCCACACACACTCCGCTGTTCTGCACTTCTGTTCACACACACTCCGCTGTTCTGCACTTCTGTCCACACACACTCCGCTGTTCTGCACTTCTGTCCACACACACTCCGCTGTTCTCATGCACTTCTGTCCACACACACTCCGCTGTTCTCATGCACTTCTGTCCACACACACTCCGCTGTTCTCATGCACTTCTGTTCACACACACTCCGCTGTTCTCATGCACTTCTGTCCACACACACTCCGCTGTTCTGCACTTCTGTCCACACACACTCCGCTGTTCTCATGCACTTCTGTCCACACACACTCCGCTGTTCTGCACTTCTGTTCACACACACTCCGCTGTTCTGCACTTCTGTTCACACACACTCCGCTGTTCTGCACTTCTGTCCACACACACTCCGCTGTTCTCATGCACTTCTGTCCACACACACTCCGCTGTTCTGCACTTCTGTCCACACACACTCCGCTGTTCTCATGCACTTCTGTCCACACACACTCCGCTGTTCTGCACTTCTGTTCACACACACTCCGCTGTTCTGCACTTCTGTTCACACACACTCCGCTGTTCTCATGCACTTCTGTCCACACACACTCCACTGTTCGGCACTTCTGTCCACACACACTCCCGCTGTTCTGCACTTCTGTCCACACACACTCCGCTGTTCTCATGCACTTCTGTCCACACACACTCCGCTGTTCTGCACTTCTGTCCACACACACTCCGCTGTTCTGCACTTCTGTTCACACACACTCCGCTGTTCTGCACTTCTGTTCACACACACTCCGCTGTTCTCATGCACTTCTGTCCACACACACTCCGCTGTTCTGCACTTCTGTCCACACACACTCCGCTGTTCTCATGCGCTTCTGTCCACACACACTCCGCTGTTCTCATGCACTTCTGTCCACACACACTCCGCTGTTCTGCACTTCTGTCCACACACACTCCCGCTGTTCTGCACTTCTGTCCACACACACTCCGCTGTTCTGCACTTCTGTCCACACACACTCCGCTGTTCTCATGCACTTCTGTTCACACACACTCCGCTGTTCTCATGCGCTTCTGTTCACACACACTCCGCTGTTCTCATGCGCTTCTGTCCACACACACTCCGCTGTTCTCATGCGCTTCTGTCCACACACACTCCGCTGTTCTCATGCACTTCTGTTCACACACACTCCGCTGTTCTCATGCACTTCTGTCCACACACACTCCGCTGTTCTGCACTTCTGTCCACACACACTCCGCTGTTCTCATGCGCTTCTGTTCACACACACTCCGCTGTTCTCATGCACTTCTGTCCACACACACTCCGCTGTTCTGCACTTCTGTCCACACACACTCCGCTGTTCTCATACACTTCTGTCCACACACACTCCGCTGTTCTCATGCACTTCTGTCCCACACACTCCGCTGTTCTGCACTTCTGTCCACACACACTCCGCTGTTCTGCACTTCTGTCCACACACACTCCGCTGTTCTGCACTTCTGTTCACACACACTCCGCTGTTCTCATGCACTTCTGTCCACACACACTCCGCTGTTCTGCACTTCTGTCCACACACACTCCGCTGTTCTGCACTTCTGTCCACACACACTCCGCTGTTCTCATGCACTTCTGTTCACACACACTCCGCTGTTCTCATGCACTTCTGTTCACACACACTCCGCTGTTCTCATGCACTTCTGTCCACACACACTCCGCTGTTCTCATGCACTTCTGTCCACACACACTCCGCTGTTCTCATGCACTTCTGTCCACACACACTCCGCTGTTCTCATGCACTTCTGTCCACACACACTCCGCTGTTCTCATGCGCTTCTGTTCACACACACTCCGCTGTTCTCATGCACTTCTGTTCACACACACTCCGCTGTTCTCATGCACTTCTGTCCACACACACTCCGCTGTTCTGCACTTCTGTCCACACACTCCGCTGTTCTCATACACTTCTGTCCACACACACTCCGCTGTTCTGCACTTCTGTCCACACACACTCCGCTGTTCTGCACTTCTGTTCACACACACTCCGCTGTTCTGCACTTCTGTCCACACACACTCCGCTGTTCTCATACACTTCTGTCCACACACACTCCGCTGTTCTGCACTTCTGTCCACACACACTCCGCTGTTCTCATGCACTTCTGTCCACACACACTCCGCTGTTCTGCACTTCTGTCCACACACACTCCGCTGTTCTGCACTTCTGTCCACACACACTCCGCTGTTCTGCACTTCTGTCCACACACACTCCGCTGTTCTGCACTTCTGTCCACACACACTCCGCTGTTCTCATGCACTTCTGTCCACACACACTCCGCTGTTCTGCACTTCTGTCCACACACACTCCGCTGTTCTCATGCACTTCTGTCCACACACACTCCGCTGTTCTGCACTTCTGTCCACACACACTCCGCTGTTCTCATGCACTTCTGTCCACACACACTCCGCTGTTCTGCACTTCTGTCCACACACACTCCGCTGTTCTCATGCACTTCTGTCCACACACACTCCGCTGTTCTGCGCTTCTGTCCACACACACTCCGCTGTTCTCATGCACTTCTGTTCACACACACTCCGCTGTTCTGCACTTCTGTCCACACACACTCCGCTGTTCTCATGCGCTTCTGTCCACACACACTCCGCTGTTCTCATGCACTTCTGTCCACACACACTCCGCTGTTCTGCACTTCTGTCCACACACACTCCGCTGTTCTCATGCACTTCTGTTCACACACACTCCGCTGTTCTCATGCACTTCTGTCCACACACACTCCGCTGTTCTGCACTTCTGTCCACACACACTCCGCTGTTCTGCACTTCTGTCCACACACACTCCGCTGTTCTGCACTTCTGTCCACACACACTCCGCTGTTCTCATGCACTTCTGTTCACACACACTCCGCTGTTCTGCACTTCTGTTCACACACACTCCGCTGTTCTGCACTTCTGTTCACACACACTCCGCTGTTCTGCACTTCTGTCCACACACACTCCGCTGTTCTCATGCACTTCTGTCCACACACACTCCGCTGTTCTGCACTTCTGTCCACACACACTCCGCTGTTCTCATGCACTTCTGTCCACACACACTCCGCTGTTCTGCACTTCTGTTCACACACACTCCGCTGTTCTCATGCACTTCTGTTCACACACACTCCGCTGTTCTCATGCACTTCTGTTCACACACACTCCGCTGTTCTCATGCACTTCTGTCCACACACACTCCGCTGTTCTGCACTTCTGTCCACACACACTCCGCTGTTCTGCACTTCTGTCCACACACACTCCGCTGTTCTCATGCACTTCTGTTCACACACACTCCGCTGTTCTCATGCACTTCTGTTCACACACACTCCGCTGTTCTCATGCACTTCTGTTCACACACACTCCGCTGTTCTCATGCACTTCTGTCCACACACACTCCGCTGTTCTCATGCGCTTCTGTCCACACACACTCCGCTGTTCTGCACTTCTGTCCACACACACTCCGCTGTTCTCATGCACTTCTGTCCACACACACTCCGCTGTTCTCATGCACTTCTGTCCACACACACTCCGCTGTTCTGCACTTCTGTCCACACACACTCCGCTGTTCTCATGCACTTCTGTCCACACACACTCCGCTGTTCTGCACTTCTGTCCACACACACTCCGCTGTTCTCATGCACTTCTGTCCACACACACTCCGCTGTTCTCATGCACTTCTGTCCACACACACTCCGCTGTTCTCATGCACTTCTGTCCACACACACTCCGCTGTTCTCATGCACTTCTGTCCACACACACTCCGCTGTTCTCATGCACTTCTGTCCACACACACTCCGCTGTTCTCATGCACTTCTGTCCACACACACTCCGCTGTTCTCATGCACTTCTGTCCACACACACTCCGCTGTTCTCATGCACTTCTGTCCACACACACTCCGCTGTTCTCATGCACTTCTGTCCACACACACTCCGCTGTTCTGCTCTAGCCAGAGAACACTCCTGTTGCAGGAACACTTTAGGCCAAGAAGAAGCAAATATATTTAAGTATAACAAGGTTGGGTTCCTTCAACTGTCCATCCTATTAAAATGGCTAAGCTATATAATATAATTGTAAAAAAAAAAAAAAAGAGTGTTGTATTTCATCAGATTTTATATTGTTGAACATATTCAAGTGCGAATGAGAACCGTTTCGATGGGGAACTTTCTAATCGAATACCAACCCACCGAACGAATATTCGGGTCCAGCCCTACTGGTAACACTAACATCAACTAACATTGAGCAAAACATTTGTTGCAGGACTTGTTCATCTTTGCTAATGTTTTGGTTTTAAACGTTGAGATTAACATCAACTTAGATTAGTAAATGTGGTATAACACTATTACAATAAGGTTCATTAGTTAACATTAGTTACCTTAGTTAACATGAACTAAGAATGAACAATACTTCTACAGCATTTATTAATCTTAGTTAATATTAATTTCAACATTTACTAATACATTATTAAAATTAAAGGTTGTATTTGTTAACATTAGTTAATGCACTGTGAACTAACATGAACAAACAATGAACCGCTGTATTTTTATTAACTAATGAACCTTATTGTAAAGTGTTACCAATGTTATTCAATAAGGAAATGTAGACTATTTATTTACTTATAAATCTAAATGAATGAGCAGATAATGAAGGACAATCATCATCCTCATCATCATCACATGATCTTCCTCCACTGGTGTTTAAAGCTTCCCATGATGCACCTGATGAAAGCAGAGCTGCAATCTACACAAAGAAGAGGAGTGTTTCATTCGCAGACGTCCGTGTGTGTTGCTTCAGTGTTTTCATCATCACTGCACTGTTAAAGTATTGAGAAATACTCATAATAAACAAGAATAATATAAATAATGTTTATGCTCTGGTTTTAATGTATTAAATCAAAGATGCTATCGAGCACTGAGAGCAAAACACATCGTTTCTCGCATCTGTCAGCTGGTTTATTGAATCATTCTCAACATCAGTGTTGTATTATGTGTGTATGTATTGTGAATAAGCTGTGTGTGAATGTTACACCACCAATGAAAAATCTTAATTTTTCCATTTTTAAGATGTCACGTCAGTTTAAAACAGCTGAACTTCCCATAATGTTTTATAATAACACATCATGCATGTGTGCGGTTTCTTACCTCTGATAGTATCCTTTAACTGTGTCAGGAATGTGGTGTCTCACAAAGCTGCGCTTCATCCGCTTCTGAAACACACATGCACAATATCCCCAGTCATTGTGTCGGGATGTACGTGGGATATAGAGTGTGTTTGTGTGTGTGAAAACATTTTGTTGTGATGTTTAACTAGCATGTTAGATCTCTCAGTGGGCAGGACTACTGGATGATATTCACATGTGAGAGCGACAAAGAAATCTAGAATGATGTGGAGAAACACAGAGCGGGAACTGGACCAAGATGTTTTGTTTGGCGTGAGTTTATATGTCTATGGGCCCTATCTCGCACCCAGCGCAATTTACTTTGTACACCGACGCATGTATCATTCCTATTTCTCACCCGCGCACAGCGGACTTTTCCCGTGCACAGATGCACGTCTGTAAATTAGGGAATGAACTTGCGCTCCCGGAGGCGGTTCAGCGAAAAGAGGAGGCGTGTTCCGGCGCAAACGTTCCCTGGTGCTATTTTGCAGTTTCAGAAAACAATTCCTCCACTGACCAGGAGAAGCCTCGTCTAAAGTCAGTGGCGCGTTGCTCATGTTATTCAGATGCTATTTTAAGGGCACATGCTTGGCCATAATGTAGCGTGTGCACAACACACACACTCTTTGCTTCTTTCATCTACACAGACGCAGCAGTTTTCATTTTTGCAAATCATACATTATTACAAGAAAAAATATTCCACACGAGGGAAATCATTGTTGTGTCCATGAAGATGTGAAAAATAAGCATAAATCTAGCTTACACATTTACCCAAATTATCATACGCCTGTTTAACCGAAGCTAATCTGTGTGTGTTTCTCCGTCCCCAATGGCACTTCTCTGTGTTTTACGGCCCTGACGAGAACGTCGGTCTCCTCGGCTGTGAACCGCTCCTGGCTAATCCGCCGTTATAATAGCAATCCGCCATGGAACAAGCGCGCCTGCTCTTAAAGGGAATGTGAGATGTCGCTCTGATTGGTTTATTTCACGTTACGCACAAACCACACCTATGAGTAATGAAGCGACTTCAGACCAACACATTTTAGATTTGCGTCGGGCGCAAGAGTCATTTATCCCGCCGGTATAAAACGGCCTGTTCTATAATCTAAGTTGGACTGTTTCGAGTCTTTAGTTTTGAACTCAAGTGTTTAATATTAATGTGAATTATTTTTACACTGATTCAGACTGAATCGTTCATTGGATCTGGTATTTTGAGTCCATCAAGTTACAAAAACAGGCATTAACATGTTTACTCGAATAAAAAAAAACAATTTTGCTTACAATGAGAAATTAATACTTTTATTCATCAAGGACGCAAAAGTGACAGTAAAGACAATTATAATGTTACAAAAGATTCTATTTCATATAAATATGTTGTTCTTTTGAACTTTCTATTCAAAGAATCCTGAAAAATAAAATGTATCTGAGTTTCCACAAAAATACGATTCAAAAATCTGTTTTCAACACTGATAATAATCATAAATGTTTCTTGAGCATCAAATCCTCATATTAGAGTGATTTCTGAAGGATCATGTGACACTGAAGACTGGAGTAATGATGCTGAACATTCAGCTTTGATCACAGGAGTAAAGTACACTTTACTATATATTCACATAGAAAACAGATGAATAATAATATTTCACTGTTTTTACTGTATTTTTGATCAAATAAACGCAGCCTTGATGAGCAGAAGAGACTCTTTCAGAAACATTAGCAATCGTAACTATACTGCATTACATTAACACACAATGAGCCCTACGTCTGGCACCAGATGTGTGTGTTATTACACCGACTCGTGTGTGTGTGTGTGTGTGTAGAAGTGTTCACTACCCTGAGCTTTCAGCCTCATTCATTTCCTGTTCTTCTACACTACAAGCACTCTCGCTGTCGTGCGTAACGCGAATCGGCGGCGTCTTAACCTGAGGACGCTTAAAAACAACTTATTTAAAAACTACAGGAGCGATTCTGCTGAGACACGGAGAATGAGTGACAGCTGTCAGACGGATGATGAATGACTCTATTCTGAGCCGCTGCAACAGTGGCCATCGATCATCCTCGCTGTCAGAGGAGGAAAGCGCTCGCGACAGCGCCAGTCAGCAAACATTTAGCACACGCGCCCGCGCCACACGGGGAAATTATTATTGTCAGAATAATAATGGTTTAGCATAATTTATTACAGGTCCGGCAAATAAGCAGCGGCTCGATGTTATTAGACAGATGGAGAGGCCGGGTTGGCAGAGGTCCACTGTGTGTGTGTGTGTGTGTGTGTGTGTGTGTGTGTGTGTGTGTGTGTGAGTGTGTGTGAGTGTGGGTCGGGGGGGGAATCCTCCAAACCAATCAGAGAGTTGGCAGTTCAATTACACAGAAATAAGGGGACATTCATCATTCAATTAGGCAGCTGTCAGGCCACACAAAGGAGGAAAACTTCTAACCTGGTACTCCTGGGAGAAGATGCTCAGAAGAGTGGACGGGGGAAGACTGGAACAAATAAAAGAAGGACAAAGTTAATTACCAGAGTGCATTGCACGCAGACAGAGCGAGCGAGCGAGAGAGGAGTGCTTTAGAGCCTGTAATCTCCAGGAACACGGGAACGAGTGTGGCCGAGCGGTTCCGGATGAGCGGGTCGGTGCGAGGAGAGGGTCTATATAAGTGTCCTCGCGTATGATTGGCTGTTGTGTCAGGTGAACACAACACACCTTTAGACCTCGTGCATTCACTCCGTCACGGGAACAAAAGCACACGCTGGATGAAAAGAAAAGAGCTTGTACTCCCCCGGGAGATCGGCTGCAGTTCTGGAATATAAAGGCACTGAGACTAAAGGGTTCCTGATGCTCTCACACACGACTCTCCTCCTTAATTCCTCAGCAGTTTATATCTTTTTTTCTTTCTCTACCTGTGTTTGTGACCCTGCCCCCCCATTGAGCATTTATTGTCCAATAGCCGCAACTTAATTTTGCAATTTCTATTACACTAGGAGTGTAGCGATCCCCTCATGTCTCGACTCGACACACATCCCGATCCTGAACTCTCGAGCCCATATTACTGCGATCCTCCACGACTCATGAGAAAAGGTTTACAGAAAATGATGAAATGCTAAATGTGATCCTACATTGTGTGTGTAAATGAACAGGCTTGGACTTGGTGCTGAAACCCAATGAACAGGACAATAGAGACACCAGAATAACAATATTCATGATTCTGAAGATGAAAACACTGAATTATTGTAGATGAATATGCTTGATCTCTGTCACTGACTAGATATATTTATAATAATGTAGGACACTTTTACTGGTGACATCAGACATCTGGCATTATCAGGACACACTAATATTCCCCCATCGCATTATTAGATATTATATTCAGCATTATATAGAGCAGTTTAATGCAGTTCTGACACTAAAACTCTAAAAACTTTAATTTTTTCGCACACAGAAATGTTAATTTTGGGTGAATTATATAAAATACATATTGTCACTATCCCCGATACACATTGTTGCATTTTTGTATTGCGATATATTGTTACACCCCTAGTATTACACCCTTCTCATGGATTGCATTTATGAATTTTAGACATTAAAGTGAGAGTTAAATCTTTTTTTGACCTGTAAAAGAAAACCTGCTTAATAATTACGCACATCTGAATATAAAGCGTTTTTCATTTCCAGCCCGTGTTAACAATTACATATCACTTATAAATGCCTATATACAAAAAGAATAGCAGTTATTAAGATTGATGTGGTTTGGAATTGGTAAAATGTGCTTGGAAAAAACAGGATGATCATGATATCGACTTGCCTAATAATCATGCTCACTGTATATACTCTTGCCTCTCTCCCCAATCACATCAAATCAAGAGGCAAAAGCCACAAATTAGTTTAATGAAATATATCTGAGGTGGTTATAATTATTTAATGCAGATCAGAAGCCTTAGCGAGAGCATCAACGCAGGTTTGAGGAACCAAACCATCCTGGAGGAAAACCTGAATCGCTCGTGGATTAAGAAAAGCTTATACAAATAAAGGCGAAGTTCAAACTGTGAGATATTCCCAACGACTCGAACACAGTCATGAGATCATAAGATCAAACGGTCTTTATAAACTGACATTTGATGCCATAATCTTTTTTTCCGCATGTTGGTTTCAGCGTATGGCTTTGGTTTGGCAGGAAGTTTTACAAATATTAAGCAAATCTTTTTTTTTTAAGTTTAAGAAATATTAGAAAATTCCAGATGCATTTAAATCATTGTATTTATGAATATGCAATTTTAATGGACAAAAAAAAACAACGAACTTTACTTTATTCGCATTGGTCCCACTTTTTTTTTGATTGGCTGACAGATAATCCCAGGGTTTTTCATTCTTCTTGAATGCGCATGCGTCTGAACGCGTTGTTGTCTTTGGAGCTCTATCGATTTGATTTATAATTCTTGATTTTACTCTTTAAACTTACTTACAACAAACATTTTCTACTTTTCCTCACTGAGAAGCACTACTGCTCAAACCTCATAGTTACAACGCGGACTGTTGAGCAGACGTGTCTCAAGCCTGTTAGTGATTCTACGCTGGATACTCATAGGTTACTCCCGGGGATCACGGCTGAACGCGTCTTCTCAACACTCACTTACAAACATTTTTCACCTATCGTGCGTCTACTCTACACCCGTACCACTTAAAAGACGGATTATATCTAAGACACTTGTCAGAAATTAGTATTAATTGATAGCATCACTGGTAGTGTCGTTGCTAACTTACTGTCCATCTGTTAAAATGGCGAATATATCAGATGTAAGTATTCTACCTTTTGGTGCAGGTGAGGACACATTTGAGCTGCACGCGGTACAGTCTGAGCTGGAAGCTGTTGAGAAACAGATCCACGACCTTTTAGTGAGACAGGCCGAGCTGAGAGACCGGCGTTTGGCTCTTGAAACATCACGCGCTGATGCTCACAAATCAGAGATTAATGTTACTAACCCGCTGACTCCGACCTCGTCTACTCCGTGCGTTCCTCAACATCGGTCCCGAGCGCCAAGGTCGCGATCAGCCATGGTCTCGTTCACTCCGGCTCCAACACGCCACCACGAAGCCTGGATATTTCCGCAGCGGAAGACGCGAGTCAGGTCTAGACCAAGACCCTCTCCGACCCTCCCGGTTTTCGAGTTATCCACACAAAACCGCTTCTCCCCTCTTCGCGAAACAGAACGCGATGCTGTGATCATCGGCGATTCCATCGTTCGGCACGTCCATGCTACATCAGGTAAAAATAAGGTGCACAGTCACTGCTTTCCTGGTGCTCGTGTTTCTGAAATCGCTGCTCGCGTTCCCGAGATTCTAAACGATAACGAGCGCGTCGGAACTTTGGTATTGCACGCGGGAGTGAACGACATCAGACTGCGCCAGACGGAAGTTCTGAAGAAAGACTTCAGGAATCTGATCGATACGGTACGCAGCACATCGCCTGATATAACGATCATTGTGTCAGGACCGCTTCCCACGTACCGTCTAGGACATGACAAGTTTAGTAGATTATTTGCGCTTAATGAATGGTTAACGTCATGGTGCAATGAGCAGAAACTGCTCTTTGTAAATAATTGGAATCTGTTTTGGGAGCGTCCTAGGCTATACCGTGCTGATGGCTTACACCCAAACAGATTCGGATCGGATCTTCTGTCAGATAACATCTCCAAAATGTTAAATACCTTTTGACTAGTAACCAAAAGTCCAAATCATAGTCTCTGCTGCACCAAATTAACTGATATAAATACTAGTGTAGAACATTGCATAGAAACTGTGTCTATTCCTCGTTTAGTGCGATCAAATAATAAATCTACTGCAGGATCTAGGAAAAATCTAATTGTTATTAAAACAGAAAATGTTGCTATTAGTAAACAAAAACAATTTCTAAAGCTAGGTCTTTTAAACATTAGATCACTCACACCTAAGGCAGTTATTGTAAATGAAATAGTCACAGATAATAGCTTCGATGTACTTTGCCTTACTGAAACCTGGCTTAAACCAAATGATTATTTCGGTCTAAATGAGTCTACTCCATCAGGATACTCCTATAAGCACGAGCCCCGTCTGATTGGTCGTGGCGGCGGTATTGCAACTATCTATAGAGATATTCTCAATGTTACTCAGAAAACGGGTTATAAGTTTATTTCATTTGAAGTACTTGTACTAAATGTTACGCTCTTAGATGATAGAAAAACATCCCTATTATCTTTAGCCTTGGCTACCGTATATAGACCACCAGGGCCTTACGCTGATTTCCTAAAAGAATTTGCAAATTTTCTCTCAGATCTATTGGTCAATGTCGATAAAATATTAATTGTTGGAGATTTTAACATACACGTAGATAATCAAAATGATACGTTAGGGGCTGCGTTTATAGACTTATTAAAGGGGTGGTTGATTGCTATTTCACTTTTTTCATTTTAAATACTGTGTAATGTTGCTGTTGGTGCATGAACAATATCTGCAAAGTTGCTGCGCTGAAAGTTCAACGTAAGCGGAGATATTGTCTTTTAAAAATCAGGAAGTTTAATGCCTACAAAAACGACTCAAATGGGACTACAACGAGATACTTCCCGGGTTTTATACGTAACTAACCCATACATTTACATCAACCCTCCCTCCGGAACATGTTCTGCTGTCGAAGAGGAGGAGTTATAGTGGAGAGCTGTAGCTGTCAGGTCTTCTGTGTTCAGGCTTCCTACAGACGCTGTAGTTCGTCAACAATGGTTAAAATTTAAGTTTGATTATGTTCCTGACAATTACAATCGTAGTTTAGCTCTCTGTGCTGCACATTTTACGGAAGACAGCTTCCAGAATCTACACGAGTTCAATGTCGGATTCAACAAGAAACTATTACTCCAACATGAAGCAGAGGGAGCAGCTGTTGGGCCACAACCTGCAAGTAAGATTTAATCATTTTAAATCTATTTGCCTGTTTAATTTAAGAAGACGTAATAGTTTTTATCAAGGATGTAAAAAAATGCCAGCGCTGGCTTTAGTATAAGACAGATGCGTATAAACATTTTGGACCCGAATTTGTAATATGTACAAATTTTGTAAACGTATTTTCCATGTAGCTACTTTATGACGTAATTTTTTGATTTGATCAAGAACGCAAACCAATGCCAAAGCTGTTTGGTTATAGTAGCTAGTTATTTCGATGTTATTTTGTGTGTGTGTAAGAAACGTGTACAAACTTCAAATAATTATCGCAACAGCAAACTTCAGCTGCTGTTATCACATGTACACCTAAAGAAAACGACAAACTGAGTAAACTAGGCTACTAAGTTTTGTGAATAGTTAAACGGTTGTTCATTCTATCAATAAAACAATATCTTAAAAAAAACAGTATTACTCAGTCATGTATTCCGTTATATGAAATGTTTAATCAGGGGGAAAGCGTATCTCAAAAGCTAACAAACAGCAGTAGCATTTTCAAGTAACAGCGTATGGAAATTCTTTGAGAAAATAATAATAATAAAAAATTACCATTCAGAAACGTTTAGTAAGAGCCGTGTTTGCGGAGGTTCTGCTTGACTCTCTTCATCACCGCTCTCTGGGTCTGATTCTGGCTCAAACTGATGAGGCAATATTGACACCATTACATTTGACCGGGTCCGAGCACATGTAACTGTCGCCCGTAAAGGTAATGGGCGTGAAGATTCCGGACGCAGTTTAGCCAATTACAACACACCGGCCGAACTAACCAATCTGAGCCCATTGCCTGTTTCTGAGGGAGTGGTTTCATAGACTCAGGAAGTCAACCGGTCGTTCAAATGACAGAGGAGGAAGCGGCTTACAATAAAGGTGAAATTTATGAAAAATAAGGCGTTTTTTAACAAACGAAACACGAAGACATGTTATATTGCAGCCCATAAAAACAATCAAGCAAAGAAAAAAGGCAGTAAACCACCCCTTTAAACTCCTTTGGGGTTAAGCAAAACGTTACCGGACCAACTCATCGTTTTAATCATACACTCGATTTAATTATATCACATGGAACCGATCCAACCGATATAGATATCATTCCGCAAAGTGATGATGTAACTGACCATTACATGGTAACTTGCATATTACGTACCCCGGTAATATATCATGCTGCGCCGCGTTATCGATTAGGCAGAACAATCCTTCCATCCACCATAGATAATTTTTCAAATTGCTTATCGGATCTGTCTCAGCTGCTGCCTGAACCTAAACAAACAGATGAACTAGACGAACTAACCAGCACTATGAGCACCGTTCTCTCTGGAAAATGGGATATTGTTGCACCTATGAGACTAAAAAAGGTCAGAGAGAAAATTAAAGCACCATGGTACAACAATACTACTCGTGTTCTAAAGAGAGAAACCCGTAATTTAGAGCGTAAATGGAAACAAACTAATTTAGAGGTTTTTAGAATCGCTTGGAAAGACAGTACGTCACGCTATAAAAAGGCCCTAAAAGCGGCCAGGGCTGAGCATCTTCGCAAACTAATAGAAAATAACCAAAACAATCCTAGGTTCTTATTTAACACCGTGGCTAGACTAACAAATAAACAAGCGTCACCTGAACAAACTATTCCGTTACAGTTTAGTAGTAATGATTTCATGAATTTTTTCACTGAGAAAATAGAAAACATCAGATCCACAATTGTAAACGTTCAATCTTCAATCGCGCCTTATATTTCAGCCTCGATTATCACCCCGCAAGAACAATTACAGTGCTTTACAACTATAGAACAAAAAGAGTTAAATAAATTTATCATTTCCTCTAAAACAACAACATGTTTATTAGATCCCATACCAACTAAACTATTGAAAGAAGTGTTACCTATAGTGGAAGAGCCTCTCCTCAATATTATTAACTCGTCTTTATCTTTAGGTCATGTTCCAAGAACATTTAAATTGGCAGTTATAAAAACTCTCATTAAGAAACCACAATTAGACCCAAATAACCTAGCAAATTATAGACCCATTTCAAATCTACCTTTTATGTCTAAAATACTAGAAAAAGTTGTGTCCGCTCAACTGGGCTCTTTCTTACAAGAAAATGACACCTATGAAAAGTTTCAGTCTGGGTTCAGGCCGCATCATAGCACTGAAACTGCGCTCGTTAAAATCACAAATGATTTACTCTTAGCTTCTGACCAAGGCTGTATCTCAATACTAGTTTTACTTGATCTTAGTGCTGCGTTCGATACTATAGATCACACAATACTCTTAGATCGGCTACAAAACTATACCGGTGTTCAAGGACAAGCATTAAGCTGGTTTAGATCGTATTTATCTGACCGCTACCATTTTGTCTATTTAAACGGAGAAAAATCGATCATAACTCCAGTAAACTATGGAGTGCCGCAAGGATCTGTGTTAGGCCCTCTATTATTCTCAATATATATGCTGCCACTTGGAAATATTATAAGGAAACATGGAATTAGTTTCCATTGTTATGCTGATGACACTCAACTATATATTTCATCACGGCCGGATGAAAACGCTAAATTATCCAAATTGACAGAGTGTGTTAAAGATATAAAAGATTGGATGACGCACAATTTTCTTTTATTAAATCCAGATAAGACAGAGGTAATACTTATCGGTTCAAAAAACCGCCCACAAAACCTCTTACAATACAACTTTAACATAGTAGGGTGTCCTGTAACTTTATCCTCTACAGTAAAAGACCTGGGTGTTATATTAGATTGTAACTTGTCTTTTGAAAATCATATTTCATATGTTACAAAAACAGCATTTTTTCACCTTAGAAATATTGCTAAATTACGTAACATGCTATCTGTTTCTGATGCAGAAAAGCTAGTTCATGCATTCATGACCTCGAGACTAGATTACTGTAATGCTTTATTAGCTGGTTGTCCTGCATCCTCAATAAACAAGCTACAGTTAGTCCAAAATGCCACCGCTAGAGTTCTTACTAGATCAAGAAAGTTTGACCATATAACACCAATTTTATCATCACTACATTGGTTACCTATAAAGTTCCGTATTAATTACAAGGTGTTGCTACTGACTTATAAAGCCCTAAACGGCTTAGCTCCAGTTTATTTAACGGATCTTCAATCGCCCTATAATCCATCGCGCTCTTTAAGATCACTAAATTCGAGGCTTCTGGTCATACCTAGGATATCCAGATCCACCAAAGGAGGGAGAGCATTTTCACATTTAGCACCAAAACTCTGGAATAGCCTTCCTGATACTGTTCGTTGCTCAGATTCGCTCTCCCAGTTTAAAACTAGATTAAAGACGCATCTCTTCAGCCAGGCATTCATATAATATTTTAATCTTACAGTTAAATCCGGTCTCTACTTCATAAACGCCAGAGGAGAACTGGCCCCCGACTGAGCCTGGGTTCTCCCAAGGTTTTTTTTTCTCCATTAGGTCACTTAATGGAGTTTTTCGGTTCCTTGCCACTGTTGCCTTTGGCTTGCTCAGTTGGGGATGCTTAAATTGATTAATCGATTCACCAGTGCTATTGATCTGCATTACCAAACGTGGATGTTTTACACCAGAAACAAACACTGATGTACTATTTTATTTAATACTGTGAAGCTGCTTTGATACAATCTGTATTGTGAAAAGCGCTATATAAATAAAGTTGACTTGACTTGACTTGACTTCATATTAAGTAGCTTACTTACATTGAAATGAATAATTTGATACAATGGACTTATTGTGTACATACATGTTTTTACATTGTACTTTGTACTGTATTTTGAAAATACCTTCATGTAATTACAGCTGTAATTAATTTAACTGATGTTGACCTTCCCTTACACCTCACCTGCCCCTAAGCTCACCCGTATCACACCTCAACAGCAGCACAAGTGTTTTACAATACAACATCAACACAATAACTACATTGTACTTATTTTTCGATGTAAATACTTAAAACCACTTAATATAAAGTGCGACCTTAATTTTTTCAGAATCATAAAAGCTTGTTTATTTGCATGCTTAAGCGTGTATATATTATGAATGATAAGAAGGCTATGTCCATGCACTGGTTGGGTCTCATGGGCAGCTGGCATGGGGCAGTGGGGGATGATGGGATATCGGGAGCATTCCCACTGATGGGCTTTGAAAAAGGAAACTCTCATGGCAGGAGATCTGCAGATCCCAAGGGCCTCAGCGCTCAACGTCAAACACCTGGCTGGAAAACTCCTTACGAGCCAATATTACACGAGAGCTCTTCTTCTCGGCCCTGATTGGACAGAACGAGCCAATATTACACGAGAGCTCTTCTCGGCCCGGATTGGACAGAACGAGCCAATATTACACGAGAGCTCTTCTTCTCGGCCCTGAGTGGACAGAACGAGCCAATATTACACGAGAGCTCTTCTTCTCGGCCCTGATTGGACAGAACGAGCCAATATTACACGAGAGCTCTTCTTCTCGGCCCTGATTGGACAGAACGAGCCAATATTACACGAGATCTCTTCTTCTCGGCCCTGATTGGACAGAACGAGCCAATATTACACGAGAGCTCTTCTTCTCGGCCCGGATTGGACAGAACGAGCCAATATTACACAAGAGCTCTTCTTCTCGGCCCTGATTGGACAAAACGAGCCAATATTACACGAGATCTCTTCTTCTCGGCCCTGATTGGACAGAACGAGCCAATATTACACGAGAGCTCTTCTTCTCGGCCCGGATTGGACAGAACGAGCCAATATTACACGAGAGCTCTTCTTCTCGGCCCTGATTGGACAGAACGAGCCAATATTACACGAGAGCTCTTCTTCTCGGCCCTGATTGGACAGAACGAGCCAATATTACACGAGAGCTCTTCTTCTCGGCCTTGATTGGACAGAACGAGCCAATATTACACGAGAGCTCTTCTTCTCGGCCCTGATTGGACAGAACGAGCCAATATTACACGAGATCTCTTCTTCTCGGCCCTGATTGGACAGAACGAGCCAATATTACACGAGAGCTCTTCTTCTCGGCCCTGATTGGACAGAACGAGCCAATATTACACGAGAGCTCTTCTTCTCGGCCCTGATTGGACAGAACGAGCCAATATTACACGAGAGCTCTTCTTCTCGGCCCTGATTGGACAGAACGAGCCAATATTACACGAGAGCTCTTCTTCTCGGCCCTGATTGGACAGAACGAGCCAATATTACACGAGAGCTCTTCTTCTCGGCCCGGATTGGACAGAACGAGCCAATATTACACGAGAGCTCTTCTTCTCGGCCCTGATTGGACAGAACGAGCCAATATTACACGAGAGCTCTTCTTCTTGGCCCTGATAGGACAGAACGAGCCAATATTACACGAGAGCTCTTCTTCTCGGCCCGGATTGGACAGAACGAGCCAATATTACACGAGAGCTCTTCTTCTCGGCCCTGATTGGACAGAACGGGCCAATATTACACGAGAGCTCTTCTTCTCGGCCCTGATTGGACAGAACGAGCCAATATTACACGAGAGCTCTTCTTCTCGGCCCGGATTGGACAGAACGAGCCAATATTACACGAGAGCTCTTCTTCTCGGCCCTGATTGGACAGAACGAGCCAATATTACACGAGAGCTCTTCTTCTCGGCCCTGATTGGACAGAACGAGCCAATATTACACGAGAGCTCTTCTTCTCGGCCCTGATTGGACAGAACGAGCCAATATTACACGAGATCTCTTCTTCTCGGCCCTGATTGGACAGAACGAGCCAATATTAAACGAGAGCTCTTCTTCTCGGCCCGGATTGGACAGAACGAGCCAATATCGGCCCTGATTGGACAGAACGAGCCAATATTACACGAGAGCTCTTCTTCTCGGCCCGGATTGGACAGAACGAGCCAATATTACACGAGAGCTCTTCTTCTCGGCCCTGATTGGACAGAACGAGCCAATATTACACGAGAGCTCTTCTTCTCGGCCCTGATTGGACAGAACGAGCCAATATTACACGAGAGCTCTTCTTCTCGGCCCTGATTGGACAGAACGAGCCAATATTACACGAGATCTCTTCTTCTCGGCCCTGATTGGACAGAACGAGCCAATATTACACGAGAGCTCTTCTTCTCGGCCCGGATTGGACAGAACGAGCCAATATTACACGAGAGCTCTTCTTCTCGGCCCTGATTGGACAGAACGAGCCAATATTACACGAGATCTCTTCTTCTCGGCCCTGATTGGACAGAACGAGCCAATATTACAAAAGAGCTCTTCTTCTCGGCCCTGATTGGACAGAACGAGCCAATATTACACGAGATCTCTTCTTCTCGGCCCTGATTGGACAGAACGAGCCAATATTACACGAGAGCTCTTCTTCTCGGCCCGGATTGGACAGAACGAGCCAATATTACACGAGAGCTCTTCTTCTCGGCCCTGATTGGACAGAACGAGCCAATATTACACGAGATCTCTTCTTCTCGGCCCTGATTGGACAGAACGAGCCAATATTACAAAAGAGCTCTTCTTCTCGGCCCTGATTGGACAGAACGAGCCAATATTACACGAGATCTCTTCTTCTCGGCCCGGATTGGACAGAACGAGCCAATATTACACGAGATCTCTTCTTCTCGGCCCTGATTGGACAGAACGAGCCAATATTACACGAGAGCTCTTCTTCTCGGCCCGGATTGGACAGAACGAGCCAATATTACACGAGAGCTCTTCTTCTCGGCCCGGATTGGACAGAACGAGCCAATATTACACGAGAGCTCTTCTTCTCGGCCCGGATTGGACAGAACGAGCCAATATTACACGAGAGCTCTTCTTCTCGGCCCTGATTGGACAGAACGAGCCAATATTACACGAGAGCTCTTCTTCTCGGCCCTGATTGGACAGAACGAGCCAATATTACACAAGAGCTCTTCTTCTCGGCCCTGATTGGACAGAACGAGCCAATATTACACGAGAGCTCTTCTTCTCGGCCCTGATTGGACAGAACGAGCCAATATTACACGAGATCTCTTCTTCTCGGCCCGGATTGGACAGAACGAGCCAATATTACACGAGAGCTCTTCTTCTCGGCCTTGATTGGACAGAACGAGCCAATATTACACGAGAGCTCTTCTTCTCGGCCCTGATTGGACAGAACGAGCCAATATTACACGAGATCTCTTCTTCTCGGCCCTGATTGGACAGAACGAGCCAATATTACACGAGAGCTCTTCTTCTCGGCCCTGATTGGACAGAACGAGCCAATATTACACGAGAGCTCTTCTTCTCGGCCCTGATTGGACAGAACGAGCCAATATTACACGAGAGCTCTTCTTCTCGGCCCTGATTGGACAGAACGAGCCAATATTACACGAGAGCTCTTCTTCTCGGCCCGGATTGGACAGAACGAGCCAATATTACACGAGAGCTCTTCTTCTCGGCCCTGATTGGACAGAACGAGCCAATATTACACGAGAGCTCTTCTTCTTGGCCCTGATAGGACAGAACGAGCCAATATTACACGAGAGCTCTTCTTCTCGGCCCGGATTGGACAGAACGAGCCAATATTACACGAGAGCTCTTCTTCTCGGCCCTGATTGGACAGAACGGGCCAATATTACACGAGAGCTCTTCTTCTCGGCCCTGATTGGACAGAACGAGCCAATATTACACGAGAGCTCTTCTTCTCGGCCCTGATTGGACAGAACGAGCCAATATTACACGAGATCTCTTCTTCTCGGCCCTGATTGGACAGAACGAGCCAATATTAAACGAGAGCTCTTCTTCTCGGCCCGGATTGGACAGAACGAGCCAATATCGGCCCTGATTGGACAGAACGAGCCAATATTACACGAGAGCTCTTCTTCTCGGCCCGGATTGGACAGAACGAGCCAATATTACACGAGAGCTCTTCTTCTCGGCCCTGATTGGACAGAACGAGCCAATATTACACGAGAGCTCTTCTTCTCGGCCCTGATTGGACAGAACGAGCCAATATTACACGAGAGCTCTTCTTCTCGGCCCTGATTGGACAGAACGAGCCAATATTACACGAGATCTCTTCTTCTCGGCCCTGATTGGACAGAACGAGCCAATATTACACGAGAGCTCTTCTTCTCTGCCCGGATTGGACAGAACGAGCCAATATTACACGAGAGCTCTTCTTCTCGGCCCTGATTGGACAGAACGAGCCAATATTACACGAGATCTCTTCTTCTCGGCCCTGATTGGACAGAACGAGCCAATATTACAAAAGAGCTCTTCTTCTCGGCCCTGATTGGACAGAACGAGCCAATATTACACGAGATCTCTTCTTCTCGGCCCGGATTGGACAGAACGAGCCAATATTACACGAGATCTCTTCTTCTCGGCCCTGATTGGACAGAACGAGCCAATATTACACGAGAGCTCTTCTTCTCGGCCCTGATTGGACAGAACGAGCCAATATTACACGAGAGCTCTTCTTCTCGGCCCGGATTGGACAGAACGAGCCAATATTACACGAGAGCTCTTCTTCTCGGCCCGGATTGGACAGAACGAGCCAATATTACACGAGAGCTCTTCTTCTCGGCCCGGATTGGACAGAACGAGCCAATATTACACGAGAGCTCTTCTTCTCGGCCCTGATTGGACAGAACGAGCCAATATTACACGAGAGCTCTTCTCGGCCCTGATTGGACAGAACGAGCCAATATTACACGAGAGCTCTTCTTCTCGGCCCTGATTGGACAGAACGAGCCAATATTACACGAGAGCTCTTCTTCTCGGCCCTGATTGGACAGAACGAGCCAATATTACACGAGATCTCTTCTTCTCGGCCCTGATTGGACAGAACGAGCCAATATTACACGAGAGCTCTTCTTCTCGGCCCTGATTGGACAGAACGAGCCAATATTACACGAGAGCTCTTCTTCTCGGCCCGGATTGGACAGAACGAGCCAATATTACACGAGAGCTCTTCTTCTCGGCCCGGATTGGACAGAACGAGCCAATATTACACGAGAGCTCTTCTTCTCGGCCCGGATTGGACAGAACGAGCCAATATTACACAAGAGCTCTTCTTCTCGGCCCTGATTGGACAGAACGAGCCAATATTACACGAGAGCTCTTCTTCTCGGCCCTGATTGGACAGAACGAGCCAATATTACACGAGAGCTCTTCTTCTCGGCCCGGATTGGACAGAACGAGCCAATATTACACGAGAGCTCTTCTTCTCGGCCCGGATTGGACAGAACGAGCCAATATTACACAAGAGCTCTTCTTCTCGGCCCTGATTGGACAGAACGAGCCAATATTACACGAGAGCTCTTCTTCTCGGCCCGGATTGGACAGAACGAGCCAATATTACACGAGAGCTCTTCTTCTCGGCCCGGATTGGACAGAACGAGCCAATATTACACAAGAGCTCTTCTTCTCGGCCCTGATTGGACAGAACGAGCCAATATTACACGAGAGCTCTTCTTCTCGGCCCTGATTGGACAGAACGAGCCAATATTACACGAGAGCTCTTCTTCTCGGCCCTGATTGGACAGAACGAGCCAATATTACACGAGAGCTCTTCTTCTCGGCCCTGATTGGACAGAACGAGCCAATATTACACAAGAGCTCTTCTTCTCGGCCCTGATTGGACAGAACGAGCCAATATTACACGAAAGCTCTTCTTCTCGGCCCTGATTGGACAGAACGAGCCAATATTACACGAGATCTCTTCTTCTCGGCCCTGATTGGACAGAACGAGCCAATATTACACGAGAGCTCTTCTTCTCGGCCCTGATTGGACAGAACGAGCCAATATTACACGAGATCTCTTCTTCTCGGCCCGGATTGGACAGAACGAGCCAATATTACACGAGAGCTCTTCTTCTCGGCCCTGATTGGACAGAACGAGCCAATATTACACAAGAGCTCTTCTTCTCGGCCCTGATTGGACAGAACGAGCCAATATTACACGAGAGCTCTTCTTCTCGGCCCTGATTGGACAGAACGAGCCAATATTACACGAGATCTCTTCTTCTCGGCCCTGATTGGACAGAACGAGCCAATATTACACGAGAGCTCTTCTTCTCGGCCCTGATTGGACAGAACGAGCCAATATTACACGAGAGCTCTTCTTCTCGGCCCGGATTGGACAGAACGAGCCAATATTACACGAGAGCTCTTCTTCTCGGCCCGGATTGGACAGAACGAGCCAATATTACACGAGAGCTCTTCTTCTCGGCCCGGATTGGACAGAACGAGCCAATATTACACAAGAGCTCTTCTTCTCGGCCCTGATTGGACAGAACGAGCCAATATTACACGAGAGCTCTTCTTCTCGGCCCTGATTGGACAGAACGAGCCAATATTACACAAGAGCTCTTCTTCTCGGCCCTGATTGGACAGAACGAGCCAATATTACACGAGAGCTCTTCTTCTCGGCCCTGATTGGACAGAACGAGCCAATATTACACGAGAGCTCTTCTTCTCGGCCCTGATTGGACAGAACGAGCCAATATTACACAAGAGCTCTTCTTCTCGGCCCTGATTGGACAGAACGAGCCAATATTACACGAGAGCTCTTCTTCTCGGCCCTGATTGGACAGAACGAGCCAATATTACACGAGATCTCTTCTTCTCGGCCTGATTGGACAGAACGAGCCAATATTACACGAGAGCTCTTCTTCTCGGCCCTGATTGGACAGAACGAGCCAATATTACACGAGAGCTCTTCTTCTCGGCCCTGATTGGACAGAACGAGCCAATATTACACGAGATCTCTTCTTCTCGGCCCGGATTGGACAGAACGAGCCAATATTACACGAGAGCTCTTCTTCTCGGCCCTGATTGGACAGAACGAGACAATATTACACGAGAGCTCTTCTTCTCGGCCCGGATTGGACAGAACGAGCCAATATTACACGAGAGCTCTTCTTCTCGGCCCTGATTGGACAGAACGAGCCAATATTACACGAGAGCTCTTCTTCTCGGCCCTGATTGGACAGAACGAGACAATATTACACGAGAGCTCTTCTTCTCGGCCCGGATTGGACAGAACGAGCCAATATTACACGAGAGCTCTTCTTCTCGGCCCTGATTGGACAGAACGAGCCAATATTACACGAGAGCTCTTCTTCTCGGCCCGGATTGGACAGAACGAGCCAATATTACACGAGAGCTCTTCTTCTCGGCCCTGATTGGACAGAACGAGCCAATATTACACGAGAGCTCTTCTTCTCGGCCCTGATTGGACAGAACGAGCCAATATTACACGAGAGCTCTTCTTCTCGGCCCGGATTGGACAGAACGAGCCAATATTACACGAGAGCTCTTCTTCTCGGCCCGGATTGGACAGAACGAGCTAAAACCCAAAAAGCGTTTCCACGTCATTTGATTCTCTCATGCGAGGAATGTTCTGGAAAACAACACTGGTGTTTTTTTCACTTTATTCAAATTATTTTATATACTAATAATTGTATTAAAAGTTATTAAAAAATAAAAGTTTATATCTCACAATTCTAACTTTATAACACGCAAACACTTTATATATCCTACTTCATACTTCAATACAAAAGGAGCCAAACTTTTGAGAAAAAACGCGTGAAAAACACTATATTAAGGAGTGGAAGTGACTAATGAGCCAATAAGTGCTGCTCCGCCGCCATCTACTGGTTATAGTGGTTATTTTGTGTCTTTTTATTTTTAAATAAAAGTGTAAGTTTTCCTACATCTTGAAACTTTTAGTTTTACAAATGGGGAAAATCTCTGAAGGACGAACAAATAAGTTTTTTGGTCATCACATTAAAAATAACATTTTATTGGATAACATGTATAGGTTTGAAGTGCTGGAAAAAGTGTGGAGCACTTGAACGTCCTTGAAAAGGGCTTGAAATTCACTCCTAAAAGGTCCTGCGAACCCTGAGATGAATAATGTAATAACATTCGACTTTCTGTCACAATACCATGGTAACAGTTAGCGTTACTACAATAAATCCAAGGTGAATTTTGGTGATTTGTGGATTTAAAGCCTTCTATAACTTGTTTGTTATGATGTTTCTCCTGGTTTCCACATCAGCGCTGTTGATCTGATATCTGTGGTTTACAACAGAGAATTCTGTTTCTCACTATATCTCTAACAAAATTTACTCAACCTGAGCCCTGCCATACCTTGAAGAATATTGATATTCGGTACCATTTTCCAAAAATGGGGGGGGAATACATTGTATGATTACATTTAGTGATGCACTGATTTTTTTTTTTACAGAAACCAAAAACAAAAAAGTATTAAATAACCAATCAATTAATTAAATTTATTAAATCGACACTAAAAATAAACATTTAAAGTCCCCCTGTAGTCAATAATTGTATTCCTTAAAACTTAGGCTATCTTTGATCACAAAAATTACATAATTAAATGTTTTTTTCTTTAAAAATAACTTATTCACGCCTCAAAATATCTTGAATGTAACTCGACACCCTTGCCTCATTTAGCATGCGTGGTTCAATGAATATGCAAATGAGCCCCGCCTCCACTCACTCACTCAGCTCAGAGATCCACTGGTTGACGATCACACGTTGATCTGATTGGTTACAAGGTAGTTTGTGACGTCAGAAACACCAGCGATTTCAAAGCGTGTGTTTGAGTCTGTCTTTGGTTCACTGCAGTTTTAAGGAGGAAATACTCAGCAATGGTGTCGACTTATGAATTTACACATGGTGTGTCTTAAAGCAGATTAAAAACACCACATAGACACATATAAACAACATTAAAAGCTGGATTTACACCACAGGGGACTTTAAATTGCACACAAGGGAATGTGTTTTTAATTAGTTATGTTTCTACTCTAATTCATAACATTTAAATTATCATTTAAACGGTGGCGGTCATATAGCCTAAGCTTTTTATGTCAGATTAATCAATGTATTGACACTGCAGGAAATAAGTACTGAACGCTTTTCAAATATTCAGATCGATATGCATAAGTTTTTATTTTTATTTTTGATAATACTTAGAAAAAAAAAACACATAACCAATCCAAACAAAACATAGGCTAGTGAAGGAGAGTTATGTTAATCATATGGGCTGGCGATGTGATGAAGAAAATGACTAATAATCGACCGACAAAACAATCTTGATGTGTGAAGCTGCAAAATCTCAAACAAAAACCACTAAAAAGTGAGCGAGAGAAGAAACACATGCGATCACAATGTGTTGGCCCAGTATTAGCCGTCAGTCTGTTGGGTGAACAAAGAGAAGAAAACCAGCGTGAAGATCAGAGAGCATTCCAGTCACAGGCTTCATTTACAACAACACACCCGAGCGGGCCATTACGTGACGACATACACACCGGCCTTGACCAGCGCGCAGTCACACATCTGCTACGCTTCAGATGGATTACACACATAATGATCCTGATTAGGCCCTAATTGCTAAATCTTTAGCCTGTTGAGTTTGAAGCGAGGTAAACTGCCCCTAATATCTGTGAAAACAGATCCCTGTCAAACAATGGGCTGAACTTTGGATTCTGGGCTTGTTTAGACTCAGTTTAAGGTTTGAAACGCTCTCGCATGAGTAAACACATCATCAGGGTGAAGCCCGCATCACCACAAGGACCTGAGAGAGACACTGCATAATGGCACACTTTCTGTTTTCAAACACTATTAATGAACTGGTTCTGAATGACCAATCGCATTGAAAATAAATGCAAATTAATTGCTAATGCAGTTATACTCATTTAATGTTTAAACGTGTTTTGCATAATGCAACTGGTGTACAGTGAGCAATAATCCATAAAGCAATGTGCTCAATATTAGAGCTGAGCAGTGACACAAATTGCATGATTCATTTTGATTTTGATTCATGAGCTTGTGATTTGATTCAATCCCATTTTAATTCAATTTGATTCAATAGCGATTCATTTGGATATATATCAGGTACAGTACACATCTATTTTTTAACAGCTAATTTAAACATTTAAATTGGGCACATAAGGCAGGTTTTATAATAATAATGTTATAATAATAACTTTTTAATTACATAATTATGTTTCTACTCTAATTTTTTAAAGTTGTCATGAAATCAAAATTGACCCTATTTCCTTTGTTAGCACACCTTACTAGTCTATATATATATATATATATATATATATATATAAATTAGTTAATACTAACTAGTATTAAAGAGGAAGAGATGTCACACACATTAAAGAGACACAAACATTTATTGACTAAATTTAGTGATGAAACAGATTCTGATGAAGACAGAATTTGTCAATAGTACCAAAGCACAACGATTATTGTGATTATTGGATGGCAGGAGCTACAAATAATGTTCAGTGAAGTTTTGATTGATTCTTAGGATATTGTTAACACCGCCTTACTCAACATGAGGTGGGATCCGGGGTCTCAATTAAGCCATAATTCAAAAGCAATAGTTGATCAAATCAAACATCATCAAGTGATGTCCAAACACAAGGTCACAGGAACAGACTCGTGAATGTCCTGAAAGGCCTGACTCCTGTTTGGGAATATTGGAAGACTGCAGTAAACAAACATCATCCAAACAACCAGAACTTACAGCAGAAGATCAATACACTCATCCGCTGAAACAACAGAATCCAGTTTCGTGAGTCTCTATGCGTCTAAGCACTATCTGAGTCAACAGAACCGCTCCAAAACACATTCATATTCCATAAACTCGACCCGGCGTTTCATCAGTCGTCATGAAATGGAAGTTGCGCCGGTCTTTTCTTCTCTATTGTGCCGTATATCGAGTGAAACGCTTCTGGAACAAGAACAAATGTGGGCGGGGCTTGATTGGCTGGTTGTGGTTTGCTATTGGCTGATCTCATGTGAGTGACAGATTATAGCCCCGCCCTCGTCATCAGAGAAGAGAAGAGAAGCTGCAAGAGGAACTTATTCTGATTCAAGATTATTAACACAATAATGATAATGTGCACCGATAAATCATTTACAATAAACACTGCAATCCTTCATAAAACAAAGAACTGATTCCATCACGGTGACTTTGAAATACAGAGCCTCATTAGAAGGTCATCAAAGAGCTGATGGCCTACAGCTCGTCATTCCCAACATGACAAAACAGAAGGTCTGGAAACACAAGAGCGCTTTGGGAATCAGCCGCTATCAACATAATTACCCGTCCTGACATTAACGCGTGAAGCATTAATATGCACAGTGTGCCAAACTCTGCACCTTTAGGTTTGGTTCTGTAGACTTTATTAATCCTCACCGGGGAAATGCACTTACTACAGCAGATCCACAAAAACAAGTACGGAAACAGTGTCATAGAAACCCTACCTGACCAACCCAGTCACAAAATGAGCATTACAATCACAAAACTGATTTCAAATTAAAATATGAAACTACTTTATTAATCTACTTAAAATAATAATTCTATCAGGATCATATCTTGCATCACTTCTGTCTAAATAAGAAATTATAAGCAGAACAACATCTTACCAGCTTTCGGTTAAAGTCTTTAATCATGGACTGAACCATTTCCAAGCGTGTCACTTTCACAAACTATTAATAATCAGAAATGGCAGCAATTAACCTAATGAATGCCACCTGGCTAATGGAGCGCCGGCACGTCATATGTTCTGATAATAATGAGCGTTCGCCGCAGATCTGAACGTCACATCCGTCAAGGCACACGCTCATTTCATTCACAATGACTTTTTGGAAAAGCTTTTAATGTCAGAATTGAGTAAATTTAGTTAAAAACTAAGTGAACTTCACGACATCTGTGAATGTACAGCGTGTGTCCGAGTGTGTGACTTCTGATCATCGCGTCTTAAGAAGCTTTTCCCCCTTGAGTCAATATTTATCACCACAGCAAAAGCGCTTGTGTTTTTGCCTCGTGCTCTACATATGCAAATTGGCCTAATTACACATGCAGATAAGTGCAAAAGAACATCTGCCTCGCCTCCATCGACATGAAGAGAAACAGTCAACTATGATGAATGTGACGTACATCAACACAACAGAAGCTCGGCCCGCGACACACACACACACACACATCTGCATCTGTTTCTGCTCGACGGGGAAACGCACTCAAATGGTCTGAAGGTCTTGAGTGATGAGATACACCTACGACTACACACAGTTAAAATAAATATTTGTCAAATTAGAGTGAATTTGGACTGACAGTAGAGCGTCCTATTATTGAAGATCTGATCGCAGTCTGATAAACCCAGAAACGGTTTGATTCACGTGTGTATGAGAGCATGTCTAGAGCATCTGCAGCTCGTTTGATTACCTCCTCTTTTAATTTGAGATTTGATGGACTCAAAAGGCAAAGATCAGATCATCCAATTAATGAATCAGTCAGTCAGTGTATAAACAGATTCACATCATCTGCGTCTGTTTCCTGGATTCTGTTTTATGAATTAATGCAAATGTATAAGCAAAAATGGTGGAAATCCAATGAATGCATAAAAGTTTATTTAAAATGTAATTAAATTTAAATTTAACAATCCTTTCATTTTATGGCAAAGTGCTGGTCAACAGACGTTTACTGTTAAAATTAAAACGCTGAAGAAAAACTGATATTGCATTAATTGCATAATTGCATTAATAATTGCATAATTGCATTGTTATTAACATAATTTGCAGACGTACATTCTACTGTACAATAGTAATATAGTTATATAATATCATAATTCAACCAAACTTTTATTTTGGTGTGTTCTGCAGTGAAGTGTTTGAGTTAACAGTTAATGCATTAGGTATTATGAAGTAACAATGAACAATCCTGAAGAAAATGTTTTATTTTCTGCGTATACTAACGTTAGGGTTAGTTAACGAGTTGCATCAATAGCCTAGATATATGATCCCTAATGAACCAATAGACCATACAGAGTTTACGGTAACACTTTACAATAAGGTTCATTAGCTAACATTAGTTAATATATTAACTAACATGAACTAACAATGAGCAATACATTTATTACAGTATTTATTAATCTTTGTTAATGTTAGTTAATAAAATCCAGCTGTTCATTGTTTGTTCATGTTAGTTTACAGTGCATTAACTAATGTTAACAAATACAACCTTTGATTTTAATAACGCATTAGTAAATGTTGAAATTAATATTAAGATTAATAAATGCTGAAAAAGTATTGTTCATTCTTAGTTCATGTTAACTAAGGTAGATAACTAATGTTAAGTAATGAACCTTATTGTAGTGTTACGGAGTTTATAAATACTGTAGAAGTAAACACTGCGGTGCACAGGACGCTCACCGAGAGTACTTTATGAGATGAACACGAGATGTTCTCCAGCTGTCGGAGAGGTTCCTCGAGTCGCTTCAAACAGAGACGCGTATAACACAATCCCAGCACTAATCATGATCATCTGTGAAAGGTGGCGCTCGGCAGCGGTTTCTGTGACAGCGTGTGTTAGAGTGATTTTATTCATCACTGCAGTTTCTCCTGCAAACTGTCAGAAAGGCCTCCTTTACCCATCATGCACTGCGAGAAACCGATTACACTCGTGCCCGAAGCAACGCTACCGACGCTTGTGCCGTTCTGGGCAATTTGTTCCATTCCAGCACTGCAACTGATCCCAGTACGCACACACACACACACACACACACCACGAGGGTCTTGTGATCGAGTGTCCTGAGACTTAAGTGTAGATCACATGACCACACATGCAGAGCTGTCAGTGCAATGCACCATATGGTGAAGGTACTGTATATTGCCACGGCCGATATTTTGGCATTTTAAAATTCTCCCCATCGACCATTATCGCTGATATAATGGCCACCATAGTATCGACTAATAAAGGAATGCACGGATCTAATATACTGTTACACGTCCGCGTTTCTCCCAGTTGTTTTTGTTTGTGTAGGACAGAACAGACTCTGTTTACGCAGTTTATGTTCGCGGCTTATTGTGATTAACATCAACTACTGTATAACTTTAAAGGGGTAGTTCACCCAAAAATGTAAATTTTGTCAGTAATAATCACTCACCCTCATGTTGTTCAACCCCGTAAGACTTTCGTTCATCTTCGGAACACAAATTAAGATATTTTTGATGAAATCTGAGAGCTGGATCACTCCTCCACAGGCTTATGGACACCTTAACTTGCTGGCCCAGAAAATGTATTAAAGACATTGTTAATATAGTCCAAGTGACTCCAGTGGCTCAATCTTAAGTTTATAAAGCGACACGAATACTTTCTGTGCACAAAAACAAACAAAAATAACGACTTTATTCCACTTTTCATTTCCTTCTCTCTGGACCTCAAGTCTTTTTACATAGTGTAATAGCGTAGCGCGTCTGTGTTGCACGTCACCACGTAGGCTCACTATTGGGCGACTCTGGTCATGTGTGATACGTGGTGACGTGCAACACAGACGCGCTACGCTATTACACTACGTAAAAAGACTTGAGGTCCAGAGAGAAGGAAATGAAAAGTGGAATAAAGTCGTTATTTTTGTTTGTTTTTGCCACAAAAAGTATTCTTGTCGCTTTATAAACTTACGCCCGTTTCACACATACTCCGTGTTGCGGTGCGTATGCGGTGCAGGAGCAGCACGCGCAATAGCTTTCACATATGCTGCGTTTGCAGTGCGGAACTGATCCGCGGCTGTAGCCACAAACACATAGACCTACTCATTATTTTTATTTCAAATCCAGAAGTTATCAGCAACTTTTATTTAAAAAAGTTTTAGGATTCTCTTTGTACACATCCTCCCTTGTCTGTCTTGGCGTCGCTCTATCTTTTTGAGCTGACTAATATAAACGCCAACGAGGAGGAGAAAGAAGCGTCGACAGATCAAACAATTGTCTTTAGAATTGTATTTTTCTTTTCTTCGTTAGGCTGTTGTTGTCCGTGCTGTTATATTTCGTTCACTGGATGGAATGTTCGTTATTATTGTGAGTCTTTGTGACGTCTGTTGTGAGTGAGTAAATAAATAATTGCACTGATTCCGCCGTTTACTTGTTCTTGTTTAGGATCTCTTCTCTCAGAGTTGATATTTTTATGACAGGACGTAACACAACGTATTATTCAATACATTACTTCTAGATTATATATTAAGTTGCTCAAGCAGTGGTAAAATATTGAACCATGTAGCTACTTATATTAAAATTGCATACAGTTTAAATTAAAACTTAATTTACAAAAACAGCAGATTCATACCTTTTCTATTTAAATCGTTATACAAAGTCTTGCATGTCACAACTAACTTGTTTTTCCACCTCCACGAATGAGACGAGTGTCGTTATGTTGCCTTGTTGAAGTAAATTGTAGTTTTCCTTGCTTTACCTCGTCTTAAAATAAAAAGATGACTGTGAAAAATGGTACTATTTAATTAAATGCATTCATGGTAAGATTACTAGCCTACATTCTATTTAATTAAATGCATTTATGGTGAAATTATTACATTTTCATGTCAATCTGTGTGCATTTTAAACACGAACCATGCGTTGTCACTTTAATTCAGCGTTTACAGCACAGCAAAAAATAGACTCGGTACGGAAAAGATCTCTGCACTGCTGTATACGCACCGCAACTGGAACGGATCGACGGACTGCATCCGTGTACAGTGTGAAAGCTCTAACCAGTTAACATGGGTGCAGAAAAAAATACGCACCGCACACGCACTGCAAACGGAGTATGTGTGAAACGGGCGTTAAGACTGAGCCACTGGAGTCACTTGGACTATATTAACAATGTCTTTAATACTTTTTCTGGGCCAGCAAGTTAAGGTGTCCATAAGCCTGTGGAGGAGTGATCCAGCTCTCAGATTCCATCAAAAATATCTTAATTTGTGTTCCGAAGATGAACGAAAGTCTTACGGGGTTGGAACAACATGAGGGAGAATAATTACTGACAGAATTTACATTTTTGGGTGAACTAACCCTTTAAGTAGTACTTAAGTTAAAGAATGTCAAAATGCCCGTCTTGGCGGTATAGTAAACCTAGTCGGTTATGTCTTAAGTGAACGTAAACAGTCGAGAAGGAAAACGCACGTGTAACAGTATCCGTTAGAAGTTAAAGAAGTGTAACACTTCAGAAAATCGATTTTTGAAGTTTGTGAATCGTTACAAATAGGTGGAAGATATAATCTCGATTCATATATGACTCGACTTTTCCCTACCAATCACAATCGTCCATTGCTGTGCCTTGTTCTGAGCACACGTATACTCAGGTGATTCTGAGTTCATGAAAGTGACATAAGTGATGGTAAAAACCCAGTCAGATTTAGCAGACCTGATAAAATGAGGCTGGTTAATGTCAGGCGTTGGATTAACAGGCATGTAATGGGAGGATAACGGGGCAGATGAGCGATAAATAACCAATGAGGAGCGCTTGTGTCCCGAGCCTTGCCATCACAAACACTGCCTTCTCAGCCAAGCCATCAGCATATCAATGGCACACCGCGTTACCGCGCAGATCGCGCTGGATAAACCCCACCATAACACAGAAATTAACAAACGCTTGACATTTGCTCGACATCCATTATTCTGACACTTCTTCAGAATTTCAAAAGCCTGAGTGCATCCTTAATCAAAATTCATATTCCCCAAGCGAGCCACTGGCAACATATTGCAGCCCGCCTCGGCGCTGATGAAAACGGCACATTAGGGCCCGTTTCAGACGCATTAAGGGCCTTGGCATTGGAGATTTCGCGTTCGCACACGCCCAAACGGGGAGCATCTGCCCGGGCCAGCACTCTCACACACATATGCACACTGGGAGGAATGGCATTTTAAAGAGGGCTGATCATTACACCCAGATTCATTCATGGGGTTGTTCTCTCTCAGGGGAGGAGTGAACCGGACCGGCGCGCTTCATTTCCAAGTCTAATGTTCAGGAGTCGGGGAAGGCCGGGCTGATGGCGCAGCTCATTGTGGCCGCGGGATTAGCATGCGTGTGCATTGTGAGACGGGCGAGTGACAGCACCGTGTCGGATCGGGGGTCCCGGCAGAACAGCCAGCGCTCGGGCCGGGAGAGCCAGCGTGACAGATGACTCCCAACATCTGTGTTACACGAGTCTCCCCTCCTGACCGCACACACACACACCGCACGAGAACGCTGAGATTATCCTTTTTATTAACCATTTTAGAACATGATTAACTCTTTTTTTATTTTAGATCATACTTACAAATATTCTATGGAATACTAAGGATACGGTCTCCAATGCTGATTAGATATGCACTTTAAACGAAACCAATACAAATTATTTAATATTTTTAACCTTTAACCATTTTAGAACATCAATCAATCAAACTTTATTTTTAAAGCACTAAAATAACCAAAGTGGACCAAAGTGCTGTACAGAAAAATAAACCAAAAACAGAAAGTACATACTTTGTGTAAAGCAAGAGACATAAAACTAGAAAAATAAACATACCGTAAAAACAGTCAAATAAATAAACAAAATGTCATCGTCAGGTGTCAAAGGTCACGGAGAAAAGGTGGGTTTTAAGAAGCGATTTAAAAACATGATTATTATTTTTTTTATCATACTTACAAATATTCTGTGACTGACCCAGTATTTTGATGTATGAATAACAGCAGCTGATCAGATATACGCACTTTAAACAAAACCAATACAAATTATTTTATCTTTTTCATTAACCATTTTAGAACATGATTAACTTTTTTTTTTTAAATCATACTTCAAAATACTGTGTCACTCATGGAATATTTGTATGTATGAATAACAGCAGTGAACTTAGTACAACTGTAAATGTACAATAATATTTCCCTCTTCTTTTCTTATTTTTAAACATTAAACCAACGAGCCTTTGTTTTGGCGGTGGGCCACAGGGGAGCCTTAGAGCTTCTCCTTTGTTGACAACAAGTTAATAAACGCTTCTCATTACAAATCTAGTGGAATCTCACAAGCTACATTTCCAAATACACGTTATTAGTAACCCTAACTTTTATTTTGATTTGTGGTTTTGTCATATATCATCTTGTTAGTGTGCAACAGTTTCCTGAAACACAGCAGAATCACAATGATCACTCAGACAGTGAATCGTTCAGTGATTATGAGATCACAAATGACTCCCTTTTTGAATCGTGAATCAATTTTCACGTCCTTTGAAATTAACCAAGAAGTTTTACTGTGACGTATATACAATGCTGATGAGAGATACATCAGTCCATTTAATAATCCCTTAAAACTCATCTTTGATCACCAAAATGACATATTTAAGCTTTTCCTTTTTCCTAAAAAAAAAAACAAAAACATTTATTTTCCATGCCTTAAAATATCTTGAATGTAACTCGACACCCTTGCCTCATTTAGTATGCGTGGTTCTATGAATATGCAAATGAGCCCTGCCTCCACTCACTCACTCAGCTCAGAGATCCACTGGTTGACGATCACACGTTGATCTGATTGGTTACAAGGTAGTTTGTGACGTCAGAAACACCAGCGATTTCAAAGCGTGTTTTTGAGACTGTCTTTGGTTCACTGCAGTTTTAAGGAGGAAATACTCAGCAATGCTGTCGACTTATGAATTTACACATGGTTTGTCTTAAAGCAGATTAAAAACACCACATAGACACATGACAGTGTTTATAGGATGCATTGAGGAGGACAAACTACACTCAATGATCCGATACACTGGATTAGATTCTGTGTAAAGAACAACTCTTTGTGACCGTATATAGTTCTCAAGTCTCAAATGTGTTTGTGTTAGACTTTTAATGAACTGTTAAATAGAAGATTCATGATTTCAATTAATTAGACATGCTTTTTGATTACTGAAATTGACAATTGATTATGGGAAATTTAAATTACAATTTAAAATTACAATTGGAAAGGATTGAATTTGGGAAAAGATCAAATGGATTTCAATCGATTGTATAGGCCTATGCTTTTTCAAACCTATTTTTAAAATAAGTATGTTTAACAGCTGAATTTGTGGTAATAAACTACATTACCCATGATGCTGTGCAGAAAATTCCACCAATTAGAGTCACGGTGAGCAAATTGCGCCAAAAGAGCTCTTTAGCTCCGCCCACTCATGAATTGTTGTTCAATTGTATACGGTTCACTATTATCATAATTAATTACACTTGCTTTTTGATTACATGAACTTCATGTAACCATTAAAATGGAGTATGGAAAATTTAAATCAGAATCCAGAACAATTAAAATGGGAAAAGACAGAATTTAGGGAAAAAATAAGAAGGATTTGATCGGGCCTATAAAAGGACAGGGTGAGGATGAACATCAGACTCAGTGTTTCCAGTGTTAAAGCATGCAGATGGGATGAGCTCGGGCCGGTTCGGTGTTCCCAGCAGTGACAACACGGATGAAGAACATCAGAGGACAACACACACACACACACACACACACACACTCCTCTAGTGTTTACCCAGGCCCGTGGCTCTCAGACGGGGGGGTATTGGCAGGCCTGAGCGCACGCTAAGAGATGATGGATGGCCTAGTCGATATGTTGTGTCTTAAGAGCCCGATTCCCTGCCAGTCCAATCACGAGGCCTCCAGAGCGCGCTCGGCTGATTGGACGAGCCGAGCCGTTCTGCAGGCTGTGACAACACTACGTCTGTCGAGCTGAGTGGAGGCTAATCGATCGTATATGCTTCTGTTGAAGACACGCCTTTGCATTATTGCAACTTATTATTTAAATAATCATGTTTAACAGCTGAATTTGTGGTGAAAAACTACATTACCCATGATGCTGTGCAGAAAATTCCACCAATTAGAGAGTCACCAAAAGAGCTCTATAGCTCCGCCCACTCTCATGAATTGATGTTAAATGGTAGAGATGCACCGATATGAACATTTTGGCTGATACTGAGAACCGATAATTCTTTACATTTGTAAGCCGATAACCGATATATTAGCCGATAAATCTAAATTCAAGTTATTATATACTTTGAGAGCCTGATTACAAAAACAAAAAGCTTATGATTAAAAGCCATGTCCAAAACACTTCAACATAAATCAGACATATACAATACAGTAGCCTCGCTTGACCCAGTGTAAGAGTCCTTAACTTTTAAAATTAATTTTACACTCCTATGGCCAACTTTCTTAATTAAAAAATGGTAACACTGCATAATAAGGTTTCATTTAGTTAGCATTAGTTAACATGAACCAAGACTGAATGAACAATACTTCTACAGCATTTATTAATCTTTATTACATTAAGACTTTTTTTTAAGATCCAAAGTTGTATCTTTATTCTGTAACAGTGGTTAATGCACTGAGAACTAACGTGAACTCGTTTTTTGGGGGTCGACAGCTTATAAAACTGTATTTCTGGGTTATTTAGCTTGTTTGCTGTACGCCTTGTCACACAGCAGCTTTTAGACAGTTTTTTTTGTTATAAGTCATAAATGACAAGGAGGACAGCCTCACACAACACAAACTCAATGGAGACGGTGGAGAACTTAAATAATCATGATTAACAGCTGAATTTGTGGAGAAAAACTACATTACCCATGATGCTGTGCAGGAAGTTGTGCAACACAAGTCTGTCAAATAGGCTTACATAAAATTACAATGATAACCTTATAATAATTGTGTGCTTGGGACACGACTTTTGTTTTTTTAACTTATATAAAAACTTAAAACTTAAATTTATCGGCCAATATATCGGTTATCGGCTTACGAATGTAAAGAATTATCGGTTATCGGTATCGGCCTAAATGTTTATACGCAAGTCTGTAATGTTGTGATTCGCTCTGTAGCCGCATGGTTTGATTCAAGACTTATAACGCTTTAACGAAGCTTGTTATAAATCCCCAGAATGGAGGAAGTGATGTGAACTCTGGCTGTGTTTGAGTCGTGCTTCTGGCCGAGGAAAGCGCTAGTCCTGGAAGACGAAACACACCGCGAGCGAGAACGAGCGAGGCCATACATCAGGATATTCCAGGAGGACAGTGGCATATAGAGCAGCACATCTGGGGCACGAGACTCACACACACGCGCGTCTGTAAAGTGCTGACGCCAATAACAGCGCAGTGTTCCTGCGGGACACACTCCAGCGGTGATTACTGCACCAGGAAAACACCGGGATCTGCTCCACATGACCTCTGAAGAACCTCAGGGGTCTGACGGGATTACACGTGTAACATTCAATAAAGACACGCTCTCAGTGTCACGGACACAACACACACCACTCTGCCTCTACACACACAATCAACATATCCACCAGATTATTAGATGTTAGACTGATCAAACACACACACACATGCTCAAATGTGTCAGGATTTTAGCCCCTGGATATTTGATCACAGTAAAGAGGACATTATGTTTATTCTGAGAGAGAATATTCTTTAAATAAACTATGTCGGAAAAATCATGAATAAATCTAAATATCACACACACACTTATTAAAATCACGTTGACAATAATCACCATTAATATCAAGCTAAACATGCTGATCAATCTTGCTTTTTGATCAACAACTGACTGCAAGAACTAAGGCGACCATCAGAACCAAACCCAGTGTGTTTCTGGCGTGAGTGTGTGTGTTGCTCTGGGTCTTACTGTGGAAACTGAGTCTTGAGTGTGTGTGTTGCTCTGGGTCTTACTGTGGAAACTGAGTCTTGAGTGTGTGTGTTGCTCTGGGTCTTACTGTGGAAACTGAGTCTTGAGTGTGTGTGTTGCTCTGGGTCTTACTGTGGAAACTGAGTCTTGAGTGTGTGTGATGCTCTGGGTCTTACTGTGGAAACTGAGTCTTGAGTGTGTGTGATGCTCTGGGTCTAACTGTGGAAACTGAGTCTTAAGTGTGTGTGTTGCTCTGGGTCTAACTGTGGAAACTGAGTCTTGAGTGTGTGTGTTGCTCTGGGTCTTACTGTGGAAACTGGGTCTTGAGTGTGTGTGTTGCTCTGGGTCTTACTGTGGAAACTGAGTCTTGAGTGTGTGTGATGCTCTGGGTCTTACTGTGGAAACTGAGTCTTAAGTGTGTGTGATGCTCTGGGTCTAACTGTGGAAACTGAGTCTTGAGTGTGTGTGTTGCTCTGGGTCTTACTGTGGAAACTGAGTCTTGAGTGTGTGTGATGCTCTGGGTCTTACTGTGGAAACTGAGTCTTGAGTGTGTGTGATGCTCTGGGTCTTACTGTGGAAACTGGGTCTTGAGTGTGTGTGTTGCTCTGGGTCTTACTGTGGAAACTGAGTCTTGAGTGTGTGTGATGCTCTGGGACTTACTGTGGAAACTGGGTCTTGAGTGTGTGTGTTGCTCTGGGTCTAACTGTGGAAACTGGGTCTTGAGTGTGTGTGTGTTGCTCTGGGTCTTACTGTGGAAACTGAGTCTTGAGTGTGTGTGTTGCTCTGGGTCTCACTGTGGAAACTGAGTCTTGAGTGTGTGTGATGCTCTGGGTCTTACTGTGGAAACTGGGTCTTGAGTGTGTGTGTTGCTCTGGGTCTTACTGTGGAAACTGAGTCTTGAGTGTGTGTGTTGCTCTGGGTCTTACTGTGGAAACTGAGTCTTGAGTGTGTGTGTTGCTCTGGGTCTTACTGTGGAAACTGAGTCTTGAGTGTGTGTGATGCTCTGGGTCTTACTGTGGAAACTGAGTCTTGAGTGTGTGTGATGCTCTGGGTCTAACTGTGGAAACTGAGTCTTAAGTGTGTGTGTTGCTCTGGGTCTAACTGTGGAAACTGAGTCTTGAGTGTGTGTGTTGCTCTGGGTCTTACTGTGGAAACTGAGTCTTGAGTGTGTGTGTTGCTCTGGGTCTCACTGTGGAAACTGAGTCTTGAGTGTGTGTGATGCTCTGGGTCTTACTGTGGAAACTGAGTCTTGAGTGTGTGTGTTGCTCTGGGTCTAACTGTGGAAACTGAGTCTTGAGTGTGTGTGATGCTCTGGGTCTAACTGTGGAAACTGGGTCTTGAGTGTGTGTGTTGCTCTGGGTCTTACTGTGGAAACTGAGTCTTGAGTGTGTGTGATGCTCTGGGTCTAACTGTGGAAACTGGGTCTTGAGTGTGTGTGTTGCTCTGGGTCTTACTGTGGAAACTGAGTCTTGAGTGTGTGTGATGCTCTGGGTCTTACTGTGGAAACTGAGTCTTGAGTGTGTGTGTTGCTCTGGGTCTAACTGTGGAAACTGAGTCTTGAGTGTGTGTGTTGCTCTGGGTCTCACTGTGGAAACTGAGTCTTGAGTGTGTGTGATGCTCTGGGTCTTACTGTGGAAACTGAGTCTTGAGTGTGTGTGTTGCTCTGGGTCTTACTGTGGAAACTGAGTCTTGAGTGTGTGTGTTGCTCTGGGTCTTACTGTGGAAACTGAGTCTTGAGTGTGTGTGTTGCTCTGGGTCTTACTGTGGAAACTGAGTCTTGAGTGTGTGTGATGCTCTGGGTCTAACTGTGGAAACTGGGTCTTGAGTGTGTGTGTTGCTCTGGGTCTTACTGTGGAAACTGAGTCTTGAGTGTGTGTGTTGCTCTGGGTCTTACTGTGGAAACTGAGTCTTGAGTGTGTGTGATGCTCTGGGTCTTACTGTGGAAACTGAGTCTTGAGTGTGTGTGTTGCTCTGGGTCTTACTGTGGAAACTGAGTCTTGAGTGTGTGTGTTGCTCTGGGTCTTACTGTGGAAACTGAGTCTTGAGTGTGTGTGATGCTCTGGGTCTAACTGTGGAAACTGGGTCTTGAGTGTGTGTGTTGCTCTGGGTCTTACTGTGGAAACTGAGTCTTGAGTGTGTGTGATGCTCTGGGTCTTACTGTGGAAACTGAGTCTTGAGTGTGTGTGTTGCTCTGGGTCTTACTGTGGAAACTGAGTCTTGAGTGTGTGTGTTGCTCTGGGTCTAACTGTGGAAACTGAGTCTTGAGTGTGTGTGTTGCTCTGGGTCTAACTGTGGAAACTGGGTCTTGAGTGTGTGTGTTGCTCTGGGTCTCACTGTGGAAACTGAGTCTTGAGTGTGTGTGATGCTCTGGGTCTTACTGTGGAAACTGAGTCTTGAGTGTGTGTGTTGCTCTGGGTCTTACTGTGGAAACTGAGTCTTGAGTGTGTGTGTTGCTCTGGGTCTTACTGTGGAAACTGAGTCTTGAGTGTGTGTGTTGCTCTGGGTCTTACTGTGGAAACTGAGTCTTGAGTGTGTGTGTTGCTCTGGGTCTTACTGTGGAAACTGAGTCTTGAGTGTGTGTGATGCTCTGGGTCTAACTGTGGAAACTGGGTCTTGAGTGTGTGTGTTGCTCTGGGTCTTACTGTGGAAACTGAGTCTTGAGTGTGTGTGTTGCTCTGGGTCTTACTGTGGAAACTGGGTCTTGAGTGTGTGTGATGCTCTGGGTCTTACTGTGGAAACTGAGTCTTGAGTGTGTGTGTTGCTCTGGGTCTTACTGTGGAAACTGAGTCTTGAGTGTGTGTGTTGCTCTGGGTCTTACTGTGGAAACTGAGTCTTGAGTGTGTGTGATGCTCTGGGTCTAACTGTGGAAACTGGGTCTTGAGTGTGTGTGTTGCTCTGGGTCTTACTGTGGAAACTGAGTCTTGAGTGTGTGTGATGCTCTGGGTCTTACTGTGGAAACTGAGTCTTGAGTGTGTGTGTTGCTCTGGGTCTTACTGTGGAAACTGAGTCTTGAGTGTGTGTGATGCTCTGGGTCTTACTGTGGAAACTGAGTCTTGAGTGTGTGTGTTGCTCTGGGTCTTACTGTGGAAACTGGGTCTTGAGTGTGTGTGTTGCTCTGGGTCTTACTGTGGAAACTGAGTCTTGAGTGTGTGTGATGCTCTGGGTCTAACTGTGGAAACTGGGTCTTGAGTGTGTGTGATGCTCTGGGTCTTACTGTGGAAACTGAGTCTTGAGTGTGTGTGTTGCTCTGGGTCTTACTGTGGAAACTGAGTCTTGAGTGTGTGTGTTGCTCTGGGTCTTACTGTGGAAACTGAGTCTTGAGTGTGTGTGTTGCTCTGGGTCTTACTGTGGAAACTGAGTCTTGAGTGTGTGTGATGCTCTGGGTCTAACTGTGGAAACTGAGTCTTGAGTGTGTGTGTTGCTCTGGGTCTTACTGTGGAAACTGGGTCTTGAGTGTGTGTGTTGCTCTGGGTCTTACTGTGGAAACTGAGTCTTGAGTGTGTGTGTTGCTCTGGGTCTAACTGTGGAAACTGAGTCTTGAGTGTGTGTGTTGCTCTGGGTCTCACTGTGGAAACTGAGTCTTGAGTGTGTGTGTTGCTCTGGGTCTAACTGTGGAAACTGAGTCTTGAGTGTGTGTGTTGCTCTGGGTCTCACTGTGGAAACTGAGTCTTGAGTGTGTGTGTTGCTCTGGGTCTAACTGTGGAAACTGAGTCTTGAGTGTGTGTGTTGCTCTGGGTCTAACTGTGGAAACTGGGTCTTGAGTGTGTGTGTTGCTCTGGGTCTCACTGTGGAAACTGAGTCTTGAGTGTGTGTGTTGCTCTGGGTCTTACTGTGGAAACTGAGTCTTGAGTGTGTGTGATGCTCTGGGTCTAACTGTGGAAACTGAGTCTTGAGTGTGTGTGTTGCTCTGGGTCTAACTGTGGAAACTGAGTCTTGAGTGTGTGTGTTGCTCTGGGTCTAACTGTGGAAACTGAGTCTTGAGTGTGTGTGATGCTCTGGGTCTAACTGTGGAAACTGAGTCTTGAGTGTGTGTGATGCTCTGGGTCTAACTGTGGAAACTGAGTCTTGAGTGTGTGTGTTGCTCTGGGTCTTACTGTGGAAACTGAGTCTTGAGTGTGTGTGTTGCTCTGGGTCTAACTGTGGAAACTGAGTCTTGAGTGTGTGTGTTGCTCTGGGTCTCACTGTGGAAACTGAGTCTTGAGTGTGTGTGTTGCTCTGGGTCTTACTGTGGAAACTGAGTCTTGAGTGTGTGTGTTGCTCTGGGTCTCACTGTGGAAACTGAGTCTTGAGTGTGTGTGATGCTCTGGGTCTTACTGTGGAAACTGGGTCTTGAGTGTGTGTGTTGCTCTGGGTCTTACTGTGGAAACTGAGTCTTGAGTGTGTGTGATGCTCTGGGTCTTACTGTGGAAACTGAGTCTTGAGTGTGTGTGATGCTCTGGGTCTTACTGTGGAAACTGAGTCTTGAGTGTGTGTGATGCTCTGGGTCTTACTGTGGAAACTGAGTCTTGAGTGTGTGTGACGCTCTGGGTCTTACTGTGGAAACTGAGTCTTGAGTGTGTGTGTTGCTCTGGGTCTTACTGTGGAAACTGAGTCTTGAGTGTGTGTGTTGCTCTGGGTCTTACTGTGGAAACTGGGTCTTGAGTGTGTGTGACGCTCTGGGTCTTACTGTGGAAACTGAGTCTTGAGTGTGTGTGTTGCTCTGGGTCTTACTGTGGAAACTGAGTCTTGAGTGTGTGTGATGCTCTGGGACTTACTGTGGAAACTGAGTCTTGAGTGTGTGTGTTGCTCTGGGTCTTACTGTGGAAACTGAGTCTTGAGTGTGTGTGTTGCTCTGGGTCTTACTGTGGAAACTGGGTCTTGAGTGTGTGTGTTGCTCTGGGTCTTACTGTGGAAACTGGGTCTTGAGTGTGTGTGATGCTCTGGGTCTTACTGTGGAAACTGAGTCTTGAGTGTGTGTGTTGCTCTGGGTCTCACTGTGGAAACTGAGTCTTGAGTGTGTGTGTTGCTCTGGGTCTTACTGTGGAAACTGAGTCTTGAGTGTGTGTGACGCTCTGGGTCTCACTGTGGAAACTGAGTCTTGAGTGTGTGTGTTGCTCTGGGTCTTACTGTGGAAACTGAGTCTTGAGTGTGTGTGTTGCTCTGGGTCTTACTGTGGAAACTGAGTCTTGAGTGTGTGTGTTGCTCTGGGTCTTACTGTGGAAACTGAGTCTTGAGTGTGTGTGTTGCTCTGGGTCTAACTGTGGAAACTGAGTCTTGAGTGTGTGTGTTG
>NC_138239.1:38394756-38397256 GCF_964197995.2 Scardinius erythrophthalmus | reverse complement strand
TGTGTGTGTAGATGAAGAAATTATTGCAAACTTGTAGAAAGATTTCCATCATTTCTAAAATGTTGTTTGTTTGTTGTATACGTGTATTCAGGAGTGTGTCTCGCTGCTCTTCGGGCTCTGGGATTCAGGGAAATATCCACCGCTCCCGATTATATCAAAATGAAAAAAAAAAAAAAAAAAAAAAGCATTTCTATCCACCAATCATTAGTGAGTGAGAAATCACACGATGTGTGTGTGTGTGTGTGTGTGTGTGTGTGTGTGAGTGGACATGTTTAGCTATACTTTAGGACCAGATGTCTCCACAAGGATAGTAAAACTGAGGACTTTTTGTTGGACCTCACAAGGAAATGATTTGTTTTAGTTTTTTTGATGTATGATTAATAAACATAAAGTGTGTGTGTGTGTGTGTGTTTTTTTTTTTTTTTTTTTTAAATGTAAAAATGCAGACAGTTGTGTGTGATGGGTAGGTTTAGGGGTCGGGTTAGTGTGTGTGTGTGTGTGATGGGTAGGTTTAGGGGTTAGGTTAGTGTGTGTGTGTGTGTGATGGGTAGGTTTAGGGGTCGGGTTAGTGTGTGTGTGTGTGTGTGATGGGTAGGTTTAGGGGTAGGGTTAGTGTGTGTGTGATGGGTAGGTTTAGGGGTCTGGTTAGTGTGTGTGATGGGTATATTTAGGGGTAGGGGTAGGGGTAGTGTGTTTGTGATGGGTAGGTTTAGGGGTCTGGTTAGTGTGTGTGTGTGTGTGTGTGTGTGTGTGTGTGTGTGTGTGTGATGGGTAGGGTTAGTGTGTGTGTGTGTGTGTGTGTGTGTGTGTGATGGGTAGGGTTAGTGTGTGTGTGTGTGTGTGTGTGTGTGTGTGTGTGTGTGTGATGGGTAGGGTTAGTGTGTTTGTGATGGGTAGGTTTAGGGGTCGGGTTAGTGTGTGTGTGTGATGGGTAGGTTTAGGGGTAGGGTTAGTGTGTGTGTGTGTGATGGGTAGGTTTAGGGGTCTGGTTAGTGTGTGTGATGGGTAGGTTTAGGGATCTGGTTAGTGTGTGTGATGGGTATATTTAGGGGTAGGGTTAGTGTGTGTGTGTGTGTGTGTGATGGGTAGGTTTAGGGGTAGGGTTAATGTGTGTGTGATGGGTAGGTTTAGGTGTAGGGTTAGTGTGTGTGTGTGTGTGTGTGTGTGTGTGTGTGTGTGTGTGTGTGTGATGGGTAGGTGTAGGGGTAGGGTTAGTGTGTGTGTGTGTGTGTGTGTGTGTGTGTGTGTGTGTGTGTGTGTGTGTGTGTGTGATGGGTAGGTTTAGGGGTAGGGTTAATGTGTGTGTGATGGGTAGGTTTAGGTGTAGGGTTAGTGTGTGTGTGTGTGTGTGTGTGTGTGTGTGTGTGTGTGTGTGTGTGTGTGTGTGTGTGTGTGTGTGTGTGTGTGATGGGTAGGTTTAGGGGTAGGGTTAGGGTTTGTGTGTGTGTGTGTGTGTGTGTGTGTGTGTGTGTGATGGGTAGGTTTAGGGCTCTGGTTAGTGTGTGTGTGTGTGTGTGTGTGTGTGTGATGGGTAGGTTTAGGGGTCGGGTTAGTGTGTGTGTGTGTGTGATGGGTAGGTTTAGGGGTCGGGTTAGTGTGTGTGTGATGGGTATATTTAGGGGTAGGGTTTGTGTGTGTGTGTGTGTGTGTGTGTGTGTGTGTGTGTGTGTGTGTGTGTGTGTGTGTGTGTGTGTGTGATGGGTAGGTTTAGGGCTCTGGTTAGTGTGTGTGTGTGTGTGTGTGTGATGGGTAGGTTTAGGGGTCGGGTTAGTGTGTGTGTGTGTGTGATGGGTAGGTTTAGGGGTCGGGTTAGTGTGTGTGTGATGGGTATATTTAGGGGTAGGGTTTGTGTGTGTGTGTGTGTGTGTGTGTGTGTGTGTGTGTGTGTGTGTGTGTGTGTGTGTGTGTGTGTGTGTGTGTGTGATGGGTAGGTTTAGGGGTAGGGTTAGTGTGTGTGTGTGTGTGTGTCTGTGTGAGAGAGAGAGACAGCAATCTCTGCTGATATCCTGGAGGCATTAGTCTGATTGTGAAGTATAGTCGTGTATGAGTTTGATGTGTTTGCTGATGATTATTGTCCAGCGCTGGAGTGAAGGAGAGGCTCGTGTTTTACACCGTCAGCTCAGTGAATTTACCTGTGGTAAACATTATTATTATTATTATTATTATTATATGATCTGCTCGAGACCTCGAGTGATTGTGGTTCAGCTCTCGAAGTGTTTGGATACATTGAAAATCCATGATGTCGGTGAGCAAACAAACAGCACAACATCAGCGCCACTGAAGAGTTGTGGCATTGTGTGTTTCTAATGACATTATCCAGTCAGATCTAAAGGAGAGAAGCGAAGGCATTGTGTCTCATTTACACACACACACACTCCGAGAGCGTCTCATTTACACACACACACACTCTCGGAGCGAGACAGACAGCGGCAGACGCTGGCTAAATGAAAGGTTATGCTTTGCCCTGTGTTTGTATTGTCAATAACTGCAGAAGGCTGTC
>NC_138239.1:38339756-38389756 GCF_964197995.2 Scardinius erythrophthalmus | reverse complement strand
ACTCATGATGTGAAGTATTTCATGAAACGCTGTAGAAACACTTTTGAACGAATATGAACATGCTTGATTTATTATATCAGTGCCAGTCAGACGTTTTTAATATTCGTTTATTTGATCAAAAATACAGTAAAAACAGTGAAATATTATTAAACAGCAGTTTTCTATGTGAATATATAGTAAAGTGTACTTTATTCCTGTGATCAAAGCTGAATGTTCAGCATCATTACTCCAGTCTTCAGTGTCACATGATCCTTCAGAAATCACTCTAATATGATGATTTGATGATCAAGAAACATTTATGATTATTATAAATGTTTCAGATTTTTGTGGAAATCATCGTACATTTCGTTTCAGGATTTTTTTTTTTAATAGAAAGTTCAAAAGAACAGCATTTATTTGAAATAGAATCTTTTGTTACATTATAAATGTCTTTACTGTCACCTTTGATCAATTCAATTCGTCCTTGATGAATAAAAGTATTAATTAATTTAAAAAAATCTTACCGAGTCCAAACTTTTGAATGGTACTGTATTTATAATGCATTAATGTCTTCTGACAGACTGCATTAATTTTGATTAAACCTCTGTAATTTCTGCACTTCTGAAAATGGTGGACTTCTGTTGACAATGTCCAGATATGAAGCTAATTGTAAAACTAATTGTTCTGTCACTCTTAAATAGATATATCTGCTTTATTTTGATAATTTATAGGTCTTCATTTGCATTTCATTATCAGAACTCTATATTGAATTTACTCAAAATAAGCAATTCGATTAATAAACGCAGCGGATGTCATAGTCAAATCAAGTCAGCTTTATTAATACAGCACTTCATACAGTACTGATTGTTTCAGAGCAGCTTTACAATGGTAACAGGAACATGATGCTGTTGTTCAGCTGAAGTCAGTTCAGTCTTTATTCATATCTGTTGTAAAGAGAATCAATCATTAAATTAGTTCATTGCGTCTATAAAGTAGTTCTGCAGAAAATGATGTCATCGTCCAGACAGAAATGCACCTGGACCGCTTTTTCGTGTTTTGTACGCGTTTGGACATTTTTTATAGTAATTCTTCATAGAAGTTAAACAGAGGAAAGAGAGTATGGATCATAAACAGACCCTGTGTAAAAATATCCTGTCGTTCGGCCACAAATAGTTCCTGTATTTTATCTTTCAAAGGCTAGAAGAGAATTTTTCCACACAATGGGAAGCACATCTAAATTTAGGGATGAATGATTTATTTTTCCGATTGTACATAGAAATGCAGCGGTTGACGAGATCTGTTAGGACGTCTCTTTTCATGTCATCTCTGGTTGAAATCAAACCCAGACTAAAAATACTCTGGCGCTCTGACCAGCGTGTGCTAATTGTGTGGATGATAATAAACACACAAAGAGCATTAACAGTGCGATATTTAATGAGTGACAGCAGCTCATCCATCACGGCCTCTAACGAGCTGCTCGTCTGAGCTCAGATCTGCAGAATCCTCAATCACGCATGACCACAAAACACTGCACTCTTCAGATTGTGTGTGTGTGTGTGTGTGTGTGTGTGTGTGTGTGTGTGTGAGTGTGTGTGTGAGAGTGTGTGTGGAGTTTGATGTGAGAAATTATCAGTGCTCAGAATCTAAAAGCTTCTACCCATAATTCTCAGCTACCGCAGGTGAATTTACCCATTGTTTATTCCTCCAGGACTAATGCATTTGCAACGATCTTTGCTGGTGAAAAGACCAAATTTACAAATGCATGCATGATGTTTACCTGCAAGTGTGCACACAGTTATTGAACTAAACTGAATCAACATTGAACTGACTCAAGCGGAGCAGAGCTGCTTCACAGCTGAAGTTTAAGTGGGTACGTCTCAATCTGCTCCCTGGTTCACTACTCAGAGCGTTGATCAGGGCGTTCTGTCTCAATCGTAAAATCCTTCCAGTGGATGCTGGAGATTAAATCACAGGAACGAGCTCTGGGGCTGGAGAAGTCTCAGGGACGACCTCTGGGGCTGGAGAGGTCTCAGGGACGACCTCTGGGGCTGGAGAGGTCTCAGGGACGAGCTCGAGCTCTGGGGCTGGAGAGGTCTCAGGGACGACCTCTGGGGCTGGAGAGGTCTCAGGGACGAGCTCTGGGGCTGGAGAGGTCTCAGGGACGACCTCTGGGGCTGGAGAGATCTCCGGGACGAGCTCTGGGGCTGGAGAGGTCTCAGGGACGAGCTTTGGGGCTGGAGAGGTCTCAGGGACGAGCTCTGGGGCTGGAGAGGTCTCAGGGACGAGCTCTGGGGCTGGAGAGGTCTCAGGGACGAGCTCTGGGGCTGGAGAGGTCTCAGGAACGAGCTTTGTGGCTGGAGAGGTCTCAGGGACGAGCTCTGGGGCTGGAGAGATCTCCGGGACGAGCTCTGGGGCTGGAGAGGTCTCAGGGACGAGCTCTGGGGCTGGAGAGGTCTCAGGGACGAGCTCTGGGGCTGGAGAGGTCTCAGGGACGAGCTGGACGAGCTCTGGGGCTGGAGAGGTCTCAGGGACGAGCTCTGGGGCTGGAGAGATCTCCGGGACGAGCTCTGGGGCTGGAGAGGTCTCAGGGACGAGCTCTGGGGCTGGAGAGGTCTCAGGAACGAGCTTTGTGGCTGGAGAGGTCTCAGGGACGAGCTCTGGGGCTGGAGAGATCTCCGGGACGAGCTCTGGGGCTGGAGAGGTCTCAGGGACGAGCTCTGGGGCTGGAGAGGTCTCAGGGACGAGCTCTGGGGCTGGAGAGGTCTCAGGGACGAGCTGGACGAGCTCTGGGGCTGAACTCGGGAGCGGACTCTTGACAGAACTCGGGAGCGGACTCTTGACTGAACTCGGGAGCGGACTCTTGACTGAACTCGGGAGCGGACTCTTGACAGAAATCGGAAGCGGAATCTTGACAGAACTCGGAAGCGGACTCTTGACAGAACTCGGGAGCAGACTCTTGACTGAACTCAGGAGCGGACTCTTGACAGAACCCGGGAGAGGAATCTTGACTGAACTCGGGAGCAGACTCTTGACTGAACTCGGGAGCGGACTCTTGACTGAACTCAGGAGCGGAGTCTAGACTGAACTCGGGAGCGGACTCTTGACTGAACTCGGGAGCGGACTCTTGACAGAAATCGGAAGCGAAATCTTGACAGAACTCGGAAGCGGACTCTTGACAGAACTCGGGAGCAGACTCTTGACTGAACTCGGGAGCGGACTCTTGACAGAACCCGGGAGCGGAATCTTGACTGAACTCGGGAGCGGACTCTTGACAGAACCCGGGAGCGGAATCTTGACTGAACTCGGGAGCAGACTCTTGGCTGAACTCGGGAGCGTACTCTTGACTGAACTCGGAAGCGGACTCTTGACTGAACTCGGGAGCGGACTCTTGACAGAACCCGGGAGCGGAATCTTGACTGAACTCGGGAGCAGACTCTTGGCTGAACTCAGGAGCGTACTCTTGACTGAACTCGGGAGCGGACTCTTGACAGAACCCGGGAGCGGAATCTTGACTGAACTCGGGAGCAGACTCTTGGCTGAACTCGGGAGCGTACTCTTGACTGAACTCGGAAGCGGACTCTTGACTGAACTCGGGAGCGGACTCTTGACAGAACCCGGGAGCGGAATCTTGACTGAACTCGGGAGCGGACTCTTGACAGAACTCGGGAGCGGAGTCTAGACTGAACTCGGAAGCGGAATCTTGACTGAACTCAGGAGCGGAATCTTGACTGAACTCGGGAGCAGACTCTTGGCTGAACTCAGGAGCGTACTCTTGACTGAACTCGGGAGCGGAATCTTGACAGAACTCGGGAGCGGACTCTTGACTGAACTCGGGAGCGGACTCTTGACAGGAATCGGGAGCGGAATCTTGACTGAACTCAGGAGCGGAGTCTAGACTGAACTCGGGAGCGGAATCTTGACTGAACTCGGGAGCGGAATCTTGACTGAACTCGGGAGCGGACTCTTGACTGAACTCGGGAGCGGACTCTTGACTGAACTCGGGAGCGGACTCTTGACTGAACTCGGGAGCGGAATCTTGACTGAACTCAGGAGCGGAGTCTAGACTGAACTCGGGAGCGGAATCTTGACTGAACTCGGGAGCGGACTCTTGACTGAACTCGGGAGCGGACTCTTGACTGAACTCGGGAGCGGAATCTTGACTGAACTCGGGAGCGGACTCTTGACTGAACTCGGGAGCAGAATCTTGACTGAACTCGGGAGCGGACTCTTGACAGAACCCGGGAGCGGAGTCTTGACTGAACTCGGGACTGGACTCTTGACTGAACTCGGGAGCGGAGTCTTGACTGAACTCGGGACTGGACTCTTGACTGAACTCGGGAGCATGAGCGGGCTTGTGAGCTGACTCATGGGAGAGAGTAGACTACTCTTAGAGTAGAGTAGACCAAGAGCGAACTCTTGGTCTGGGGAAAATTCTTGAACTGATTCTAGGTCTGGAGTGAACTCCTGGACAGACTCATGGATCTGAATAAACTCTGGAGTGGATTCTGGTTTGGACTGAACGGGACTTTGGATTGGTTTGAACTGTTGCAGAATCTAGATTGTCTTGGACTGGAACGGTCTCTGATTTGGCTGGAGCTGGTGCTTGAGAGGACTTGGCTTTGACTGGAACAGACTCAGAGATCACAGGAAGAATGAGCGGTCTTTCGGGAGTGGTCCTGCTGACTAGGTGAGCATAGAGAATATATTGATACACAGGTGAATGGAAAGTATATGCAGGTAGACAACAACCAGGAAGACGATGATGATGATGATGAAGCAGATGATGAACACAGGTACATTGCCTCACATGCTCCCTACACACCAGGATAGAGTTGAGTACTGAACTAATGAGAAGTTTTCCACTTACAGGGAGTTGGAGAACAGGAGACTGGAAACTTGGAGATTGGAGACAAGGAAATTAACACGGAGGTAGGTATCTCAGGTAAGGAATATCCACAACCTGGATGAGTCCTAGCTGAGACCAGACAACGAACGTGTGTGTGTTTCATGCTGGTAGGTGCGGGTGACTATGGAGGAGTGCAAGTGGGAGCCAGGGAGGGATGATGGGAACTGTAGTACAGAGGTGACAGGTGAATTGTGACACCATGACACGTGGTAGATGTTTTTAAAAACATACCATTAGGTACTAATTTATAGTTGAAACATCGCAGGGATGTGTAACAATCAAAGTATTTATCATGATGTGCTTTAAATAGCATTGCAAAATGTCATAATAATATGAGTTCTGCTGTTGCTCATAAATACCAGTAGTGACGCCAGAGTCAAAAGTGTACCAATGTGTAGTGAGCCAGGGTGCTTACTAGTGTACAATATAGTGATTCACCACCTAGGGAGCGAGTCGTACTCGTACCCTTTGTTTTTGCATCATTGATTGTTATTTTATTTTATTTATTATAATGATTTCTTTAATCTATTGTATAAAGCGCTATAGAAATAAATCTTACTTGACACGATGCAAATGAGCAATCCAAGCCTCTCCTGTGCGTTGCTGTTGCAGTGTGTGTATACACTGCTGTCGTGAAGGAGGGATTCTGCTTTAGAGTAACGAATCTTTCCTGCTGTAATTATGGCTGAGACGGTGGGCTTCATCCGGCTGTCAGTCGCTCGACTCCTCCAGACGATTCAAGCTCCAGCCCAAAATCAAATCTTTTTCTTTTTTCAGAAAGTGATCATGATGTCATTGAGAATGTAGTTGAAGCTAAAGCATATAAGAAAGGAAAATATACAGACCAAATTAAAGAGAGTAATGGTGTCATAAATAATCTTAAACCTATTATAATACTCGTCTTTTGTCTGTATATATGCAATGGCTCTAGTTTCATAACTCCTTTATCCAGAGGATGAATCAGAGATAACGCTCCTCATGGTTATTTTTTTATTTAAAATTACAGCATTCTTTTTTTCTTTTCGTTTTCTTTGGTAGACATGCAGTTTCATCGTTTAGTTGGTGTTCCTCAGTGATGAATGAACTTCACTGATCTTTGAGAGATCTTCAGAGAGCTCTTAACTAACTTCACTGAACTAACACACACACACACACACACTATAAACTCTCACCATTGTGCACGAGAATGAAACTTGATTATTTAAATAGGGTGATATATTAAACATTAATTTTGAATGTGTGATGATTTTGCGCAGATTTATTTTTAACAGTGGGTTTTTTATTTGATCCCAATGACTGACCAAATGAACACATTTACCTTCTACTACAGTGTTTTAAACACTCACTTTACCAACAAGTGTGCATATTAACTCTATAACACCTGCTGTATCATGTTTGATATGCAATTTCTAAGGCCTCTAAATGATCAATATGATTAAAACTTTTTGATCATAAAAATTGCATTGGTGTCCATACAAATATCAGCATAAGCACATGCAAATTGCATATTGTTGCTCAGTTTGGAGCTGTTTTTTCCTCCATAGATTCTTTTTTAGATTTAGTCTTAAACATTTCCATTAAAAAAATATTTTTTTGGACTATTATTTCATGCCAGGCTAGACAGGGTGAATGATTTTAAAAATAATAATTTTGTTTTTGGAAGGTGCATTCAGAAATTGTTTGGCTTTCACGAGATTATTTTAACTTTTCTTTTTACTTTATCCACTAAATGTTTTGAATCTGCTAGACTACAAAAAAAAAAAAAAACTGGTTCCTCGGATTCACATCCATTTATATATAAGAAATATGTCCTCATTTTTTAGCTACATCTTCACCCAGTCCTTGTTTTGTTTTCTACTCATGTTGGATGAATCCCTTCTGCTTGTCTTGGTCTCGTATTATGATCATTATTATTAAAAGCATCCACTAAATGACTAAATGTGAATGCACAAGGCCGTCTCTCAAGCGTCTCGCTCAGGAAGCCTCGTTTCCTGACGGCTTTAACCATGTGTCAATATGAAAATAAGAGGTGTCAGGGGATAATGGTCAGGGAGGAGGAGCGTGGGGTCTTTAAGAGGTCCTCTAATGGAGCCCAGAGCGTAGCCGTGTCATTCCTGTCAACATCGCCTGCTTTAAGCCAGTTGTTGCCTTCCAGCCAGCCCTGTAATTCAGTGCCATTAAAAGTACAGGCTGGGGAGGTGAACCGCTTCCCAGTGGTGTCAACAAATGCCCTCCTCCTTCTCCACACTTTCTCCCAGGAAACTTTTGGCACGGCTTGAAAGCATAACGACTGGTTGTGTCACTCCAGCCGTCATAAACTCAATCACAGGTAGAATTACAGAGCCGTCAATGTCACGCTCCTGATTCCCTGCGCGGCCTTGAGTTTGGAGGAGCGCTGAGAGCCAAGGCCATTTCGGGCACTCAGAGGACATTCAGATTAATGCTAGCGAAACATGTTTTTGATAGCTGGGGAAGACAAGAACTGTTGGGTTTGTTTTCATGTTCGTTTAGGGACAATCAAAGCAGAATAATTAACCAAACACCGAATACATGAACAGCAAATGTGAGTGGATGCAAAGGAAAAAAAGAGCTAGATATTTCACACAAAGCACTATATGATATCTACTTTACTTGCTACTGAGCTTCTCAATCTCAATTCAAAAATATTTCAAAGATTTCTAGCTTGTAGAAACACAGTTTTCTGCTGGACGGACATGGACCTGAGTGAGGCAGAGATAAACTATCTAATAGGTAATATTCTTAGAATAAAATTAATATATTCTTAGATTAAATAATTTTACAGTGCTCCATTATGCTTTTTGGTTTGTAACTAATTTCTATTAAAGTGCCCCTATTTGTGGTATATTCCCTTTCATGTTGTGTGTAATATAGCTGTTTGTGTAACCAATTTGCATAATGCCAGCCTGTGGTCTTGATTGGCTGAGCAGCGTCTCTTAGCTCCGCCCTCAAACACTGTAGTGTATCTGAGACTGGAAGAGTTTGGTTCGTGTTGTTCGTGTGGAGAAGACGCTGTTTTCTGAGATTGATACGGTAAAACCCACGCCATCGTTACTGTTCGTATCACTGTGATCAAGAGCTGAGATTCACATATGATAATGAGCGTTTGCTTTCTGACCAATCACATTCAACTATTAAAAACTGAAATAAATTGATGTTAAAGGACTAAAATGGCTAACAATCTAACAAGCTTGACAAAAGCACTTACAAAATTATAAGAGTAAAAGCAAATTCAAAATATTGATAAAAACTGTAATAGTATATAAATAATACTAAAATAACAGTAGTTTAACCAGAAATGTCAATTCTGTCATCATTTATTCTTGAGTTATTCTTCATGCGTTTCCAAACCCATTAGTCCTTCATGTGTCTTCGAAACCCTGAAAGTCACGCAGCCGAAACTACACAATCTTCATGAAGAGATCCACATGAACAGCAGTTTAATCCACCGCTTTACGGCTTTACTGTCTCTGATGAGCAGAGGACAAAAGGAAAATTCACATCTTCATCCTATTTTCAAATAATATTAAAAATGTGTTACAGATTTAGATTGTTTAATGATAAAAAAAATGCAATAACGAATTGTGCAACATCATTTTGGCCAGGCAAATAAATTATGAACACAGCAAAAACAAGAGCGAATAAATGAAATCTGATTTTGCTGTATGCCTTTTCCTGTCAGATTTTTGTTTTTATATGCATTTTTTTAATATCAGACAAATACCTTAGCCAAGTATAGTGTTTAGTGTTTTCCTATAAAATATTGTCCTCATATTTTGATGGTTTAATCAAACTTATAGTGTCAATAAAAACTAATATCCCTTCTGGACGTCACTTTTGGCCATTACTGTGTGTGAATAACAGCTTTAAATCTCTAAATATATTAAATCTGTTCATCAAACAAAGCACTTTCACATGCACTTTTTTGAAGTGTCAGTGTTTTGGTGGAATGGACTTTCAAATCTCTCAGGTTTAAAATATCTTAATTTATGTTTCAAAGTAAGTCTTGCGAGTTTGGGACGACTCGAGGGAGAGTAAATGACAACTTCCATTTTCAGGTGAACTTTCCCTTTTTCATTTAGACTGTCAGTTCTTCAGACTCAAGTCAAGCGTCTGGACTTCTTTAATCCGTCTCAGTTCTACATGCCCCGGTCTCAAGATCTTCTCACACAGAAGAATCCAAACACTGTACATTGTGCAGATTATCCAATGTAAACACTGCAGGAAAATGTCCAAATGTGCTCTTCTGTCCACAAACTGCTCAAACGTCTCCACAACTTAGGCTAGTTTACAGAGATTTCCGTTTTATCAAATTTCTGGCCACTAAAACACCAGAACGCTGAGTGTTGAGAAACACAATGACACACTGCTGTGTAAAAAAAGAAGCTGTAATTAAAACTACTAGATTATTGAAAGTTCGTTCGACAAGAAAATACTATTTTTTATTTAAGTTGTTCTGCTATTTCATGTTTAATTCGGTGTGTTACTTATATGGAAGCTTGTTTCCGCCATGGAATCAAACAATAAAAATTGTGACTTTTTATCTGGCAATTCGGACTTTTTGTGTTTTTGTGTTGTATTGTGTTAATATCTCCTAATTCTGAGGGGGGAACGCCAGAACTGCCGGATATAAACACAATTGCAAGGAAAAAGTCAGAATTGTGAGATTGAGTTATTTTCTATTCTGTGAGTTAATTGCTGTATCCTTGTAATTGTTTGTTAAATGCACTACCAGTTTGTGAGTGAACATTTTCCAGTGTGGGATAAACTGGTATTCAAGGTTGTGAAGGTTAGGACGCTGTCACAGATTCACGAGTGTGTTTCTGTGCCGCTAAAAGAGACGCTTACCTCATTGTCAAGTCAGATTACATCAGGGTGAGTGTGTGTATCACTCAAACACACACTCACATGTTCAGCGGCTGAAAACAAACAGCGTCAGGGTTGTAAGAGCCTGTTTGCTGAGCGAGACTTTCGTCTGTGTGTTCGCCGTGCTCACGGGGTGAAGGTTATTGAAATAAATATTCCAGCTCTGTATTTGAATGGTGTCAAACCCATGTGTTGTTCTCCACAAAGCGGTGCTGTGAACGGAGGCCGTCTCGCTGGAGGACTCGTGATTAAAAACACTCGTGTCCTCAGCAGGCCCACTCGCTTCAAAGCTCGACACAAGCCAAGAAGAGACGTTTTTATCTTCCCTCGTGATATCTGAAGGCTTATTTCTGTGCAGGAACACGAGTGTTTCTGTCCGCCACACATCCAGTGATGTAGGACAGCTCAAACACACACAGAGTTTCACACAATGGCAATGCAATTATCAAGCATGCGATTCCACGGAAAACACAGAATTTCACATTTTGGATGAAATTGATTTTAAAAACGCATCGTAAGCTGTGCTTAAAGTTGGCCGTTTCTATGGGGGGAGGGGGGTTGGACAAAGTTAACGTACTGTAATGTCCTAGAAACACACACTGTACATTATTGCAGCACCTCTATTCCCAGTCTGTCTGAAACCAGTTCTGGTTTCTGCAAAGCCCCGCCTTCTGAACAGCCCAGAGTGCTCTGATTGGCCAGCTGACCCTGTGCGTTGTGATTGGCCGAACACCTCAAGCATTTAAATGGATTTTTGTTGGTGTGCGCGATGATGTCATATTTATATATAAAAAAAAGTAGCCTCTACAACTTATGAACTGAAGTCAAACGAATAAAGATTTTTGTAAAATTTTGCAATAATTAGAACAAAATCAGCAATATCGGTTAACATTTTGATGCACTACATGTTTATTTGCATAAAAACCCTTGTATGGAAAGTGATGATCAATTTATGATATTGTTATGAGTTAAATATTGCCGCATGTAAATTAAACTGCATCACTGCATCGAGATTTTGCTCATAGTTTGGTAATCTGTGACTGGTGACATAAAACTGAGGTCTGTGAAATATTTCTTGCAGATTCTAATGTTTTCATATTTTTTCCAGCACCTCTGTAGTATTTATTTATTTCCAGGGCGAAAATATTTTTTATTTTTTATGGTATAACATGCTTTTTGATGACTACAATTTAATAAAAATGCAGAATTTGGGAAAGAATATGTGTTGTGTGGCATTTTAAATGCATAACACAACTTAAGTACACACTGCGTTCTCAGCACTATGAAGCGGGCATCAAGGACTCGATATACTGCAAGCGGAAACGAAGAACGAACTGGTGTGACGTCATTTCAAATCAGACCAAATCAAAGTCGGTTTGGAGTTTGAAACAGCTTGTCAAAGTGAACTTCTCAGAAAGGTTTGCTCTGTCTACAGTAAACACCTCCCATTGGTCAGTGATGATGATGTAACAGGTGGGTGTGGCTCTAGTCTGTGATGATGATGTAATAGGTGGGTGTGGCTCTGGTCTGTGGTGATGATGTAATAGGTGGGTGTGGCTCTGGTCTGTGATGATGATGTAATAGGTGGGTGTGGCTCTGGTCTGTGATGATGATGTAATAGGTGGGTGTGGCTCTGGTCTGTGATGATGATGTAATAGGTGGGTGTGGCTCTGGTCTGTGATGATGATGTAATAGGTGGGTGTGGCTCTGGTCTGTGATGATGATGTAACAGGTGGGTGTGGCTCTGGTTTGTGATGATGATGTAACAGGTGGGTGTGGCTCTGGTCTGTGGTGATGATGTAATAGGTGGGTGTGGCTCTGGTCTGTGATGATGATGTAATAGGTGGGTGTGGCTCTGGTCTGTGATGATGATGTAACAGGTGGGTGTGGCTCTGGTCTGTGATGATGATGTAATAGGTGGGTGTGGCTCTGGTTTGTGATGATGATGTAACAGGTGGGTGTGGCTCTGGTCTGTGGTGATGATGTAATAGGTGGGTGTGGCTCTGGTCTGTGATGATGATGTAATAGGTGGGTGTGGCTCTGGTCTGTGATGATGATGTAATAGGTGGGTGTGGATCTGGTCTGTGGTGATGATGTAATAGGTGGGTGTGGCTCTGGTCTGTGATGATGATGTAATAGGTGGGTGTGGCTCTGGTCAGTGGTGATGGTGTAATAGGTGGGTGTGCCTTTGGTCAGTGGTGATGATGTAATAGGTGGGTGTGGCTCTGGTCTGTGATGATGGTGTAATAGGTGGGTGTGGCTCTGGTCTGTGATGATGATGTAATAGGTGGGTGTGGCTCTGGTCAGCGGTGATTGTGTAATAGGTGGGTGTGGCTTTGGTCAGTGGTGATGATGTAATAGGTGGGTGTGGCTCTGGTCTGTGATGATGATGTAATAGGTGGGTGTGGCTCTGGTCAGTGATGATGATGTAATAGGTGGGTGTGCTCTGGTCTGTGATGATGATGTAATAGGTGGGTGTGGCTCTGGTCTGTGGTGATGATGTAATAGGTGGGTGTGGCTCTGGTCTGTTATGATGATGTAATAGGTGGGTGTGGCTCTGGTCTGTTATGATGATGTAATAGGTGGGTGTGGCTCTGGTCAGTGATGATGATGTAATAGGTGGGTGTGGCTCTGGTCTGTGGTGATGATGTAATAGGTGGGTGTGGCTCTGGTCTGTTATGATGATGTAATAGGTGGGTGTGGCTCTGGTCTGTTATGATGATGTAATAGGTGGGTGTGCTCTGGTCTGTGATGATGATGTAATAGGTGGGTGTGGCTCTGGTCTGTGGTGATGATGTAATAGGTGGGTGTGGCTCTGGTCTGTTATGATGATGTAATAGGTGGGTGTATACTGTAAAGCTGCTGCTTTAAAGCAATCTACTGTATAAAGTGCTGTATAAATAAACGTGACTGTAGATCTGTGTTGTTTCAAACATATCCACATCACTTTGATCAGATGCTTTCTGAACTGCTGTTTTCTCTGTTTATTCTGTTATTGAGAGGAAATAGCAGCACATATTTACATATTCATCTAAATGTGGAGGGCGTCAGGATGTTCGCTAACAGTGTTCACTTATATTCCACTCTTCTTTTCACCCCTAAGCGGAGGACGAGTAAGAGTTCTGCTGTGAATCGAGGCGGTCAGTTTTCTCTCTCAGCTCAGTTGAAAAGCTGGTGTTTCTAGTGTGTTTCCGGTGATTCGTCCTCCTCTGTTTCATGGATGTCTATAGATGTGAGGGAAATATCTTCACGCTGTCTCGTTCCTGACGGATTCCTCCATGCGTTGTCAGACACCTCTCGAATGTGAAAATCATCTCTCCGTGTTTTATCAGACTCGTGCGAGGCCTGCGCTAAAACTCTGGTGACAGCGTAATAACCGTGTGTTTGTTTGGAGCGAAACCCAGCACTCATGTGTGGCGCTTCACTCACTCTCTCACTGTCTCTCTGGCAAAATTAATTACTGTATGTTCTGCTTTATGAGCATGTCAGGAGGAGATGATAAATGACCTGTAATATCGAGAGATTGTACTTGCACACGCACGACCACAGACATTAATCAATGGCCTCATATTTGTTATTAACTTACTAGGCGAACGATCGCAGCCGCAATGTCATTACTAGCGGTTCAGGCCTGTAATAGAGGTGAACTTTCAGAAGGCCTGCGTATCAGATGTGATTAAAGCCTGCCGTGTAAATCTGTGTCCTCATTACGCTTTCAGGAGAGAGTGAAACATCACAGCGTTCCTCCTAACGGGATTTCACTCAACACCTCGCCGACCCAAATATGCCTGTTTAATGGAGCCGAATATGACTGTTTTATGATCTCTGATGGCTCATATCAGCTCAGACGAGTCGAGTGTAAACACAGCTTGTGCTTTTCTCAGCGATCAAGCCTTCTTTGGCAAGCACAAACATTCATTTGTGTCTCGAAAGTGCATTGGAAGTTAACCCACACTTCCTGAATCCCGTTTGGTTTCACTTTATTTTGATGGTCCCTTTAACACATTCTGTTGACTATAAGTAACATTACACCTTCATGTCTACTAGCTCTCATTAGAGTACTAGTAGAGTATCAGTAGAGTATCAGTAGAGTATTAGTAGAGTACTAGTAGAATATTAGTAGAATATTTGTAGAGTATTAGTAGAATATTAGAGTATTAGTAGTGTATTAGTAGAATATTAGTAGAGTATCAGTAGAGTATCAGTAGATTACTAGTAGAGTATCAGTAGAGTATTAGTAGAATATTAGTAGAATATTAGTAGAGTATTAGTAGAATATTAGTAGAATATTAGTAGAGTATTAGTAGAATATTAGTAGAGTATTAGTAGAGTATTAGTAGAATATTAGTAGAGTATTAGTAGAATATTAGTAGAATATTAGTAGAGTATTAGTAGAATATTAGTAGAGTATTAGTAGAGTATTAGTAGAATATTAGTAGAGTATTAGTAGAATATTAGTAGAGTATTAGTAGAGTATTAGTAGAGTATTAGTAGAGTATCAGTAGAGTATTAGTAGAATATTAGTAGAGTATTAGTAGAATATTAGTAGAATATTAGTAGAGTATTAGTAGAATATTATAATATTAGTAGTGTATTAGTAGAATATTAGTAGAGTATCAGTAGAGTATCAGTAGAGTATTAGTAGAGTATCAGTAGAGTACTAGTAGAGTATCAGTAGAATATTAGTAGAGTATTAGTAGAGTATCAGTAGAGTATCAGTAGAGTATCAGTAGAGTATTAGTAGAATATTAGTAGAGTATTAGTAGAATATTAGTAGAGTATTAGTAGAATATTAGTAGAGTATCAGTAGAGTATCAGTAGAGTATCAGTAGAGTACTAGTAGAGTATCAGTAGAATATTAGTAGAATATTAGTAGAGTATTAGTAGAATATTAGTAGAATATTAGTAGAGTATTAGTAGAGTATTAGTAGAGTATCAGTAGAGTATCAGTAGAATATTAGTAGAGTATTAGTAGAATATTAGTAGAATATTAGTAGAGTATTAGTAGAATATTAGTAGAATATTAGTAGAGTATTAGTAGAATATTAGTAGAGTATTAGTAGAATATTATAATATTAGTAGTGTATTAGTAGAATATTAGTAGAGTATCAGTAGAGTATCAGTAGAGTATTAGTAGAGTATCAGTATAGTACTAGTAGAGTATCAGTAGAATATTAGTAGAGTATCAGTAGAGTATCAGTAGAGTATTAGTAGAGTATTAGTAGAATATTAGTAGAGTATTAGTAGAATATTAGTAGAGTATTAGTAGAATATTAGTGTAACGTCAGCGGGTTGAAGAAGAAGACGAAGGTCAGGCGAAGATACAAAATACTCAATATTTATTTACATAGGCAGAATCCAAACAAACTCGAAACAGTGTGCTAGTGCACAAACACAAACACAAACACAAACAATAACCGGCCAAAGACAAGTGAAGACCAGGAACTTAAATACACACACAGATGAACACAAGACAGGTGATGCAGATGATGATAACAGGAACACAGGTGAAGGAGGTTAAGATAATGATGATGACGAGCAGCAGGTGCAGGTGATGAAGGAGGATTCTGGGAACTGTAGTGCAGACACAGACGAAGACAGATGGTGAATGTGACAATTAGTAGAATATTAGTAGAGTATTAGAAGTGTATTAGTAGGATATTAGTATTAGTAGAATATTAGTAGAATGTTAGTAGAGTATTAATAGAGTATTTGTAGAGTATCAGTAGAGTATTAGTAGTGTATTAGTAGTGTATTAGTAGAGTAGAGTATCAGTAGAGTATCATTAGAGTATTAGTAGAGTATTAGTAGAGTATCAGTAGAGTATTAGTAGAGTATCAGTAGAGTATTAGTAGAGTATCAGTAGAGTATCAGTAGTGTATTAGTAGAGTATTAATAGAGTATTAGTAGAGTGGTAGAAGAGTATTAGTAGTGTATTGGTAGAGTATTAGTAGAGCATTAGTAGACTGGTAGGGTTAGGATTAGAATAAGTTGACATGTAGTTGCAAATATACTTATAGTCAGTAGAATGTCTTTGAGGAGCATCACAATAAAGAGTTAGCAGATATTAAGCAGAGAGTCTACTAATACTCTACTAATACTCTACTAGTACTCTACTGATACTCTACTGATACACTACTAATATACTACTAATACTCTACTAATACTCTACTGATACACTACTAATACTCTACTCTACTGATACTCTACTCTACTGATACTCTACTCTACTGATACTCTACTGATACACTACTAATACACTACTAATACTCTACTAATACTCTACTATTACTCTACTGATACTCTAATGACAGTTAGTTGACATGTAGTTGCAAAGTTACTTATAGTCAACAGAATGTGCAAAAGGGACCATCAAAATAAAGTGTTACGAAGCGTTTACACGTACGATCAGAGAATCAGCTCGACCTGTAACATCCATCAGCAGAAATGAAGAGAAACCTCCGGCTACTGAAGCTTTGATTTCCACATCACATCTGATGATGATAATGAACCGTAAAAGAGATATCGGGAAAATGAAACGGTTAAAGGCGAAGGAGTTTTACTGCAGGCCATGTTACATTTGCTCCGTGACTGGGATATTTTCCTCTTCATTGATTTTTAGTGATGATTGCCTGCTTTATTCATGGAGGGAAATAGTCGGGTTTAGGCATTAATTCGTGGTGAGATTGCACTGTTTAGAGTTGATAGATAATATAAGAGGATAGATTATTTTGCCAGAGCAACTAACACTTCTGTTGTGTGTTAACATACTCAAAATATCATCATATATATAGATTTAAAGATAAATATAAATGTCTTTTTTACAATAAGGTTCATTAGTTAACATTAGATAGTGTATTAACTAACATAAGCTAACCATGAACAATACATGTGTTACTGTATTAGTTAATCTTTGTTAATGTTAGTTAATAATAATCCAGCTGTTCATTGATTGTTCATGTTAGTTCACAGTGCATTAACTAATGTTAACAAATACAACCTTTGATTTTAATAACGCATTAGTAAATGTTGACATTAATATTAACTAGATTAATAAATGCTGAAGTATTGTTCCTGCTTAGTTCATGTTAACTAATGAACGTTATTGTAAAGTGTTATCTTCATATTCATAAATAGAGTAACACACTGTTCCTTACCATTTATTTTTAGTAGTTTTCTTCCATTGTCAGAGCGTAGTGAATCCAATACAAAACTGCATCAGTATGTATCACGGATAGTGTCAATGTAATTCACCCAAAATACAAATTTCTGTGTCAAAAGTTTTCAGAGTTTTAGTGCCAGAACTGCATTAAACTGCTCTATATAATGCTGAATGTCTAATAATGCGATGGGGGAATATTAGTGTGTCCTGATAATGCCAGATGTCTGATGTCACCAGTAAAAGTGTCCTACATTATTATAAATATATCTAGTCAGTGACAGAGATCAAGCATATTCATCTACAATAATTCAGTGTTTTCATCTTCAGAATCATGAATATTGTTATTCTGGTGTCTCTATTGTCCTGTTCATTGGGTTTCAGCACCAAGTCCAAGCCTGTTCATTTACACACACAATGTAGGATCACATTTAGCATTTCATCATTTTCTGTAAACCTTTTCTCATGAGTCGTGGAGGATCGCAGTAATATGGGCTCGAGAGTTCAGGATCGGGGTGTGTGTCGAGTCGAGACATGAGGGGATCGCTACACTCCTGGTGTTTAGTGTGGACACTATTGAGATGCATGGCTTTACTGATGCACAGGTGAATCTGACCTCTCTCTCTCACACACACACACACACACAAACACACACAAACCCCTGATGCAAAGAGGAAATAATCAGAGCAAGATGCTCAGAGGAATGCAAATATTATTTTCTCCCAGTAAGAACAACAGCCGCACACCCCCGTGATGAGATGAGACGAGTGCCACACAACAGCCGCACACCCACAATCCCCAAACCAAACCCACATTTGCATAAAACATTAAGCACAACAAAATGATTACACCTGACAAGAAGAGCCGGAGGAACAACATGGCCAGTGGCAGAGCGCATCGAGCGCCGGCTCCCTCGGCAAGACCGTCACCGTAACCGGCTCGCGATTAACGATTCAAGCTTTTGTTGAAGCCACACAAATCCCATAACGCGACCCTAAATCAGGTTACCCTGCACCTCGCTGATAGGGCATTGTGACGGATCTGCTGAAATCGGCCCGGGTTTGGCGGCTCTTGTTGGGCGTTCGCCGGCTCATGCTGGAAAATCGCGCCTCTGCTGTTTTGCATTATTCTCTTAAATGTGGGTCTTGTAATGCAATTAAACGGCGCATGTAAGCCGCCCCCGCACCCCCGCGCCATTGTCTCACACACAAAACAGATTCATCTGCAGTCATTTTTGACGCCACCATTTAACCCAGGGTGCATTGAAATAATTCTGGAGAATATTAAGCAGAGAATCGGCCTCGGCTGGGTTGTCAGCGCCGATACGCGTCGGCTCGTCTTCAAAAAGATGAGCATCAAAACATTAATATCCTTCTTTTTCATTTGAGTGAGGGATGAAAATCCGTGATGTCGAGCTCTCGGATGAAGGATGCTCCCAGATAAAACCGGGAGAGATTATTGAACACTTTCATATTTCTCCCCAGACAGCTGGAAGAATGTTAATATTTGGGTGAATATTTGCGAGCACAAACTTGGAGCTGATAAGAGCTGACAGCGGGAATGATCTTCCTCGTGACAGATGGTGTCAAAAACCCCAGTGACGCTGTCATGCTGACAAACTTTTCAAAGGCGCAATATACACACACACACACACACACACACACACACGCTGTTATTGAAGTGTTGAATCTGTCCCTGCAGTTGAGGAGGAGGACGCTGAATTATGGATTCTCCAACTTACTTTAAACACGTCACGATACAGCGCTCGACGTGTCAAGCTGAGGAAACACGCAATATGCTGATCTTAAAATTAACTTTGATATGATAATTCCTCATTCATTCCATCATTCCGACGGTTAACCCCGGAATAAAAGGAGCAAATTAAGTGAGAACAGAAACGTGGCCCGAAGTAGTTAGGGGGAAAAGGTTCAATCTGCAGCTCACCGCCAGAAACTGCTTCATTTTCCATAAAGTGTTTTTATGAACAAAAACTACGGACGGTTATCCAGACCTGGAACAGAGGCTTCTAGCAGGGTTCATATTTATAACAATACATTTCCATGATTTATCATGACTTTTGAGGCCTTCCGTTCCATGGATCGTCTATGTAAGTGTAAAATACGAGTAAAAATCCATGTTCAAGTATTTAAAATAATGACTATACAAAATACAATCTGCAACTCTGTCAGAAAATAACGTTTATTGACTAATGTTATCAATTAAACACATATTCTATTATACAGATATTTGTGAAACAAATTGTCATGACTCTCATTTTATTTGTTTCCAAATCTTATCCAGGCTTGGAAATTGTTATTTTAAAGTCACCATGAAATCAAAATCACCATTCTTCTTCATTTTTTTTGTTTTTTTTTTGTTTATTCATGCACATCATAATCAGAATAACTTCTCTTCTCTTCTCTGATGACGAGGGCGGGGCTATAACCTGTCACTCACATGAGATCAGCCAATAGCAAACCACAACCATCCAACCAGCCAATCAATTCCCCACAGACACACTCAAGCCCCGCCCACATTTGTTCTTGTTCCAGAAGTGTTTCAATAGGGGTTATGCGGAACGCCCAACGTTCGAACCGGAAAACAGGTATAAGCATTTCCGGTTTGCACTTCCATACGCATCTGCAGTGGTAGGTGATCTCTGAGGTAACTTATTTTTCACTTTTTTAGAATACAATTCTTATTTCTGTTTTAATTTAAACACTTAAGTATCAGAAAAAAATGTTTTATAAAAAAATAAAATGCAGTCTTCATTTGATTGTTTTAATCGTCTGCAAGGAAATATAAAAGGTTAAACTACTGATAGCATACAAGTCTAAACTAACTTACTGATAGTTAGCTAACTCTACATCGGGTGCCATTAGCAAAAGCTACATATACTAACTTACATACCTTCATAATCATGAATAAATGAGTAGGCGTAAAACTTAAATCCTTTATCTAACGGAGTACTCGGGGTTGATGGAAGTCCGTTTGGCACGATGTACATCTGAAATGGATAGAATGGGTAGCTCCTGTAAACACCTGCTATAAAAGGTCTCCATTCCTACGCTGTGTTTACCTCAGTAGCTGACGACCGGAAGTAATTACATCTGTTTTGTAGAACCCGGAAGTATGTTAACCCCTATAGAGGAGAAAAGCCCAGCGCCACTTCACTTTCATGAAAACTTTGACTTTTCCAGGTTTTTCTTGACCTGTCCTAGTTTCGCTCAACGTGATTTCTCAAAGTTGTAAACAAAGATTGACATTTTACAAGAAAATCCCTTTTCAGTCTTTCTACTTCAAACGTTTAATTAAATGTGTAAAATGACATTTCTTTAATTAATTGTAAACTTCACTGGCAATTTCTGAGCGAATATTCCTTCTGCTCCAAATTACAGCATTCATGTGACCTCAGTTTGGACCCGGTTTTCTCAACAACTATAATCTTGTAGAGAAAGTGCATTAAAGTTAGTTAAACTGTCAGCACGTGTAACTCCCAGGACTACGTCTGGTCCTGCAGACCTTTAAAGCTTGACGGCTCTCGGTCGTTTGCATTTTTCCTGCTTTAGACATTCTCACAAGCTCTTTTTCTTCTGTGTGTGTGTGTGTGTGTGTGTGTTTCTGCAGTTGTAAACTCAGGAGTTAAAGCGGGACGAAGAGGGGGGTGTCTGTAATCACCTAATCCAAACACACACTGGAGGAATCTCATTACTCCTCGCTACACTTCCATTCGCTCCTTATCTGGTTTCAATCAGCGCTCTCTCTTTCCAGAAACGTGATTCTGTGTGTGTGTGTGTGTGTGTGTGTGTGTGTGTGTGTGTGGATGAGAGCGAGCTATCGGAGCGATGCGTGTTTGTCTTGTCCAGTTCTGATGCCTCGGTCAACAGTAAAAATAAATGCGTCTGTTTCTCGTCTCGTGACATCAGCTAAATGGATGGCTGTTGTGGGAACGACCCCCGTTCACGCAGACGAACATTAAAACGAAACCTGATCCGGGTCCTGGAATCCGTAAGGTGCTGCTTTTCTTCTTTTCCTCCGCTGGTTTTTCCCGTAGGTCAGGGAAAGGTGAGCGCGACACCCCGGGTGAACCGTCTCTGGAATCTGAGATTAAAAAACGCTCCCAGATAACCAGCAGATCTGGAATTCACAATAACAAACCGGCCATATATCTACCTGTCTCCGGCCTTCCTCCCGGAGAGGCCACGGGGTCGCAGAAGTGGCTGCGCTCCATCAACATCCCTTTCTTTTCTCCTGAGGAGTCAAAAATAGAGTGTGTTTAATCGTGTGTGTGCAACCAGTGGTCAGTGTGTTCACGTTCAGTCGCGTCTGAAACCAGCAGACATTAAAAACTGGCGCTCTGCCTCGTGTCACTGCAAATGAAACGCAACAGAAGCCCGAGCTGCTCTTTCACATGTCATGAAAGTGACCGGGAGTCGACAGAAAAGCACCACTGCACTAACTGTTATAATAGTTATGTGTGAGAAACAAACTTCAATTTAACTCTGAAAATCTTGCATTGAAAATGGTCACACCATTCACTGTCATTTTATGGAGAAGAGAAGCAGAGCATTTGGACATTAGGACTAAATATTCACCAATTCCTGGATGAACGATTCCTTTAAAGGGATAGTTCACCCAAAAATGAAAATGATCCCATGATTTACTCTCCCTCAAGCCATCCTAGGTGTGTATGACACTCTACTTTCAGACGTTCAGAGTTATATTAAGAAAAGTCCTGGCTCTTCCAAGCTTGATAATGGGAGTAAATGGTAACTTGGATCTATCCAAGATCATATGGAAATATCCATATGTATAACTTTATAAACTACAATCACTGACTTCCGTTAACTGCCGTACACGAGTAGAGTCCAGAGTGACCTCTGACCCGACGCATGATGAGTGACCTCTGACCCGACGCGTGACATATTGATGAATGCGGAAGCGCAGAGGACAGAGCAAAACATAACACACTGGTATTCATAACACACACACATGAGTTAGAAGTGTAAAACGAGAATTTGAAAATAAAAATGTGGGTGGAGCTTGAGTTTGTATTTGTTTGAATTGCAAGAGCCGTCTGTCCTCATCTAAGCTTATGCTACTCCTACATCCTACGTCATGTGTCGGGGTCAGAGGTCATGCGTCAGGTCAGAGGTCACTGGTCATGCGTCAGGTCAGAGGTCACTCGGCATGCGTCGGGTCAGAGGTCACTCATCATGCGTAGTCAGAGGTCACTCGTCATGCGTCGGGTCAGAGGTCAATTGTCATGTGTCGGGTCAGAGGTCACTGGTCATGTGTCGGGTCAGAGGTCACTGGTCATGCGTCAGGTCAGAGGTCACTCGTCATGTGTCGGGTCAGAGGTCACTCGTCATGCGTCAGGTCAGAGGTCACTCGTCATGTGTCGGGTCAGAGGTCACTGGTCATGCGTCAGGTCAGAGGTCACTCGTCATGCGTCGGGTCAGAGGTCACTCGGCATGCGTCGGGTCAGAGGTCACTCATCATGCGTAGTCAGAGGTCACTCGTCATGCGTCGGGTCAGAGGTCAATTGTCATGTGTCGGGTCAGAGGTCACTGGTCATGTGTCGGGTCAGAGGTCACTGGTCATGCGTCAGGTCAGAGGTCACTCGTCATGTGTCGGGTCAGAGGTCACTCGTCATGCGTCAGGTCAGAGGTCACTCATCATGCGTAGTCAGAGGTCACTCGTCATGCGTCGGGTCAGAGGTCAATTGTCATGTGTCGGGTCAGAGGTCACTGGTCATGTGTCGGGTCAGAGGTCACTGGTCATGCGTCAGGTCAGAGGTCACTCGTCATGTGTCGGGTCAGAGGTCACTCGTCATGCGTCAGGTCAGAGGTCACTCGTCATGTGTCGGGTCAGAGGTCACTGGTCATGCGTCAGGTCAGAGGTCACTGGTCATGCGTCGGGTCAGAGGTCACTCGGCATGCGTCGGGTCAGAGGTCACTCATCATGCGTAGTCAGAGGTCACTCGTCATGCGTCGGGTCAGAGGTCAATTGTCATGTGTCGGGTCAGAGGTCACTGGTCATGTGTCGGGTCAGAGGTCACTGGTCATGCGTCAGGTCAGAGGTCACTCGTCATGTGTCGGGTCAGAGGTCACTCGTCATGCGTCAGGTCAGAGGTCACTCGTCATGTGTCGGGTCAGAGGTCACTGGTCATGCGTCAGGTCAGAGGTCACTCGTCATGCGTCAGGTCAGAGGTCACTCGTCATGCGTCGGGTCAGAGGTCACTCGTCATGCGTCGGGTCAGAGGTCACTCGTCATGCGTCGGGTCAGAGGTCACTGGTCATGCGTCAGGTCAGAGGTCACTCGTCATGTGTCGGGTCAGAGGTCACTCGTCATGCGTCAGGTCAGAGGTCACTCGTCATGTGTCGGGTCAGAGGTCACTCGTCATGCGTCGGGTCAGAGGTCACTCGTCATGCGTCGGGTCAGAGGTCACTCGTCATGCGTCGGGTCAGAGGTCACTGGTCATGCGTCAGGTCAGAGGTCACTGGTCATGCGTCAGGTCAGAGGTCACTGGTCATGCGTCAGGTCAGAGGTCACTGGTCATGCGTCGGGTCAGAGGTCACTGGTCATGCGTGAGGTCAGAGGTCATTCGTCATGCGTCGGGTCAGAGGTCACTCGTCATGCGTCGGGTCAGAGGTCACTCGTCATGTGTCGGGTCAGAGGTCACTCGTCTTGTGTCGGGTCAGAGGTCACTCGTCATGCGTCGGTCAGAGGTCACTTGTCACACGTCAGGTCAGAGGTCACTCGTCTTGTGTCGGGTCAGAGGTCATTCATCATGCGTCGGTCAGAGGTCACTTGTCACACTTCAGGTCAGAGGTCACTCGTCTTGTGTCGGGTCAGAGGTCACTCATCATGAGTCGGGTCAGAGGTCACTCATCATGAGTTGGGTCAGAGGTCACTCGTCATGAGTCGGGTCAGAGGTCACTCGTCATGCATCGGGTCAGAGGTCACTTGTCACACTTCAGGTCAGAGGTCACTCGTCTTGTGTCGGGTCAGAGGTCACTCATCATGAGTCGGGTCAGAGGTCACTCGTCACGAGTCGGGTCAGAGGTCACTCGTCATGCATCGGGTCAGAGGTCACTCGTCATGCATCGGGTCAGAGGTCACTCGTCATGCATCGGGTCAGAGGTCACTCATCATGAGTCGGGTCAGAGGTCACTCGTCACGAGTCGGGTCAGAGGTCACTCGTCATGCATCGGGTCAGAGGTCACTCGTCATGCATCGGGTCAGAGGTCACTCGTCACGAGTCGGGTCAGAGGTCACTCGTCATGCATCGGGTCAGAGGTCACTCGTCATGCATCGGGTCAGAGGTCACTCGTCATGCATCGGGTCAGAGGTCACTCGTCATGAGTCGGGTCAGAGGTCACTCGTCATGAGTCGGGTCAGAGGTCACTGAGGTCACTGTTATGATGGACGCCCTTTCTGGGCTTCAAAATCTCATATACCACTCACTCCCATTATAAAGCTGGGAAGAGCCAGGATATGTTTTAATATAACTCGATTGTGTTAAAGAAGAGAGTCATACACACCTAGGACAGTTTGAAGGAGAGTAAATCATGGGATTATTTTCATTTTAGGGTGAGCTATCCCTTTAGGCAGCAGGTTTGATTAACGCTCTCTCTGATTGCAGGGTATTTCTGCATCATGTCACGAGTTATTTCCGTCTGTCCAGATGAGCTGCTTATATTTAGCCCTGAAATCCACCAGAATAGATCAGCAGCACATCTCCTCAGTGTGGACAGGACTCGGCTCTAGAAACACACACAGCTCGACGCCGCCGGCCCTGAAACACTCGAATAAATCTGCCAACCACAACATCTGAACACTGGGATGTCAAATAACACACACATTATTTAACGGCACAGACGGGGACTGATTCTGTAAAGGATACCTGATGATGTGTGTGAGCTACAGCACAGCATTTATCGATCAGAGAACGAGGAATAAATTCAGAAAGCATCTAATCCAGAGCCCTCACAGACGTATTCAAATCACTCGCTTTCCAGTCAGAAATTGAATAGCGATAAAAATCGGCTTCCTGCTTTTCCTTAGTCATAAATTTAGTGTGTATCGGCAGACCGTAAACCCAAAACAGACACCAGGCATTTCATTATTGAGGACATTGATTGACAAAGTGATTTATTTCTAAATGCTGCTACACTCTAAAAAATGCTGGGTTGTTTTAACCCAACTTTGGGTCAAATATGGATGAACCCAAACGTTGGGTTTAAAATGTCATTTAAAAATGTAACCCAACACCTGGGTTTGCCCACATTTAACCCAAAGTGTATTGTTTATTGTGAGTGTATTTGTGTTGTTTGTTAGGAGAGGTCTTGAAATATTTAGCCGTTTTTACAGATGACAGTTCAGCTCAACCAGAGTAAAAGGTAAACGTGCCTGAATCCGTCTCATCTGCGGCCCAGACCCGGCAGGACCGGAGCCCAGAGTGTGTTTCTCTTCCCCGTTCTCAATCATCAATAACCAGAGGCTTTCGCTGGCGTTCCCATGTGTGGTGGGATGCTCTTACACTTCAGGAATGCTGTGGAGAAATCCTGCTGTCAATCACTTCACAGACATTCCCTTCTTCAGCTCTACATGCAGGGAGAGACTGGAGGAAAAGAAAACTCATGCATGCTCCAGTTCAGCTGTAGTTTGTTCCACTGCATCTCCTTTCAGCGAGTCTTGAACAGAAACACATGCATGTTTACAGTCGTTCTCTGAGGAAAATATATTAAGAGAATTTGCCATTTGCTCCTGTCATCATGCAAACTACTTACAGAGAGTCTCATTACTCAACACCAATAAGAAATACAAATGTCCCTTTATAGCACAAAATAATGAAATAGTAGGCTAGTTGGAGTACAGGGCATCACAACATGTCAATTCGCAAAGCAACTCAATGCACTCATATTAAACTCTCTTTCAATTTTCTTGTGAAAGTTCATTTGTATCATTATTTTTTGGATAATCAGAAATGCTCTAAGAAACAACAGCCACGGGGTTTCCAACTCAAACGCTGAGAATAATTAACACACGCTGTAGACTGACATGCTCTGACAAATATAATACTTGCATATCTACACCACAAACATTACATTTAGAACATTAATGCAAAGTTTTAGATGTTTTCACCAGCTTACCCATTAAATATGTATTAGGAGAATATTAAACAATGAATTAACAATGAACAATACAGATCCACGCCACCTACTGTTGAACAACTGATCTGCAATGACGTCCATTAAAGTCACCATGAAACCAAAATAGATCATTCTTGTTTTTAATGAAATATTACAGTTTATTATGAATGATTTATCTTTCCACATCATTATTCATATAAATATAATCTTCAATAAAAAAAAGCCCCCAAAAGAGCTAAAAGCAATGAATAATGACTTGTTTTTTTGTTTGTTTGTTTGTTTGTTTGTTTGTTTGTTTGTTCACTTACAGCTGGCGTAATGCTTCAAGAACACTGTTTGGGTGCTTTTAGACATTTTTGTAGCTTGACAGAAAGTGATTTGTTGTTTTATGGAAAAGAGCAGATCATTTGGGGGAATGCAAGTTTGGAACACGATAAATAATCATTTTTGATTGAATTATTAATTATTTGAATAAATGGCAACAGTTGGTCCCGGAATTAAAACCTCCATTCATTTGCACAATACGGATATAGATTTTAAATCATAACTCATAAACCTTTAAAAAACAGACCTGTTCTGAGCTCTGAGGTCATTAATCGGTAGTATTTGCTTCTGTTAAATCTGTAATCAACTCTTAAAGAGCTCTTTAGCTCCGCCCACTCCCATGATGCACTGCAGATGATGTCATCGAGTCGGTCTCACTACACACTCTCAAAACACTTACATAGTTTTTGCAGTAAACTCAAAATATATTGTTCTATAGTTATAATCAACAACTAAATGAATAGTTTTGTGTTTCTCAATCATTTTTATTTTTAACTACTTTTGCAATGCATTATGGGATTGTCGTTCTTGTAACTTTGTCTTTTTGTCTAATTTTCAACTTGTTTGCTTCAAATCAAAGTTTGTAATGCTATGATTCTCCTCATAGCTGTTTGCAACCATTAAAACACTTTGATTTGAAGCAAAAAAGTTGAAAATCAGACAAAAAGACAATCATTTAACCGTGGGTTTCAGCGTGTTTATTAAACCCCTGTGGGAGAAATGAGTGTACTTCCGGATCCAGCGCTTCTGAATACATGGGCGGCACTGATGCACTGTATTGTTTTAGATGACAGATGAGCTGGAATAATGCGTGCGATAGCCAGGGCTTCCAGTAAGGCCACGGTGAGCGTGTGGACATGATGGTACAGTAAGTACAGTACGGTGAACCGGCTCACGCATCTGTGCGGTGTTTCAGATTGAAATGAGAGTTTGAGTGTTGCTCGTCCTGAAGAAGCGGCGCTGTGGAAGCATGACATGGAGTCAGCTTACGTGTGTGTGTGTGTGTGTGTGTGTCAGAGATGGGTGAAAGTAATGAGAGTCAGAGCTGTCTTGCGCTGTCATTCATACTCCTCCATGTGTATCGTAGCGCACACACTACTTCAAATTATTCTGCAGAGCTAGTCACTATTTTCCTCCCCACAGAATTAATGAGTTAAATGTAACCATGCATAGCAGTTTAATCATTACCTGCAGCGTGTTCATGTGGAAGTCAGGTGCTCTGAAAGAGGATTATTCTGCAGTGTCACATGGGTATCATTTATATCAGTGACAAACGCTTCATCTGTTGTGTGCTTTTAATCAGGAGACTCCCTCGGCTTTATTCAGGAGCGTCCGCTCACATCGGGAGAAACGATCACGTTCTCAAAAACAATAAACTTTAGCATGCTCACTTAATAATGTTGGGTTAAAAATAACCCAACGAGTAACCCAACTATGGGGTGGTATAGTGGTATAATATATAATTAGTAAATATACACAATTGTGTACATGATACAACACATGAATTCAGAGCCTATGAAAATGTGTAACCCAGCGGTTGGGTTAAAACATTTTTTTACTGTGTACTTATAAAAAGAGTTCTCATTATGGAAATACTATACTTTAAAAGAATACACGGAGAGACTGAATAAAAGAACTGAATACGGAAATCAGTTAAATGCGATTATAGTATAAAACTATATTTGTAAAATTATATTATATAAATGTATTATAGTTGAAAATAATATTAAATGTGATTAGTGCTTTTTGACCCACTTAAGTAAATCTTAATTATGTAATTTCATAATTACGTCTGTGAAATAGTTAAAGTGTACTGACAAGCATTTATGAAAAACTACAATATACTTTAATAAAACTTATTAAACATATTAAATATATTTGTAATTACATGTTTGTATTTTGCAATTTTGTGCTTTTAAAACATTAGCTTGAAATGTAATATCAATATCAAAATATATAATATAGTGTTTATAACATACAGTTATAATCAAGTACTTTACATGCGCTTAGTGTCAACACGTCAAAATAAGTGCACTTCTTTAAAGCATTGAAAAAGATTAAAACAATTTAAAATGCACAAGTAGAACTTCTAATGTGACATTATTATGAGAAAGTGCTCTTTTTAAAGGTGTGCTTAAGTGTGTTCAGAAACACATGAAAGTGTGAGCTCTTTAAGTGCACTTTTACTTCATTAATATATTATGGACAGAAATGGAATGAATTAAGAATTAATTCCACGACTTATTAATTCATTCCCTTGTTTTAGTAAATAGTGGCCATGCTGAACTCATTTGTTCCCTTATTTTGATTTAACTAAAACAAGGGAACAAATTATTACAAAGTGGCCATGATTTAGTCAAACGAGGGAATGAATTGGTTAAACATGCTGCCATATTAGTAAGCCGTGGGAACAAATTGTTTATTCGTGGCCATGATATAGCCTACATATTTTTTCCCACATGTCATGTGCTCCATAATATGCAAGTTCTTTTCTTTTTTTCCCTGTTTTTAAAAAGACTTTTAAAGTCTCCCTGTAGTCAATAACTGTATCCCTTAAAACTCATCTTTGTTCACCAAACTTACATATTTAAATGTTTTTTTCTTAAAATATCTTGAATGTAACTCGACACCTTTGCCTCATTTAGTATGCGCGGTTCTATGAATATGCAAATGAGCCCCGCCTCCACTCACTCACTCAGCTCAGAGATCCACTGGTTGACGATCACACGTTGATCTGATTGGTTACAAGGTAGTTTGTGACGTCAGAAACACCAGCGATTTCAAAGCGTGTGTTTGAGACTGTCTTTGGTTCACTGCAGTTTTAAGGAGGAAATACTCAGCAATGGTGTCGACTTATGAACTTACACATGCTTTGTCTTAAAGCATATCAAAAACACCACACAGACACATAAACAACATTAAAAGCTGGATTTCACCACAGGGGACTGTAAGAAACACTACACGTGCACATGCAACAGAAGTAAGTGCACTTCTTTCCCCAGGGTAAAAAGGAAGCCGTAAATTATGCCTGTAGTTGACTTTGGGTTCCTGTCAAAATGTTGGAAAACATTACTTTTAACACCAAAAAGACTAACTTTTTAAAAAATGATTATGGAAAGTAATGCATTACTTACTTTTGCATGTCTTTTTCGGTCTCATTTCCCTCTGGATGTTGTGTGGGATAGTTAGTTTGTCGTTTCCCGTCCAGCAGGAGATGTTGAGGCTTTGAGACTTGAGGCTGCGGAGTGAAGACAGCTTCACTGATTATGAAGAGAGCGTTGAGTTTCGCCATGTTACACTACTGTACTACGGTATGGAGAATTACATTTATGCACATTAACCTGTAGAGCACTTTGGAACAACATGTGTTGTATTTAAATTAATGCTGGGCAACAATTAATCGTGATTAATCACATCCAGAATATAATTATTTATAATTATTGTGTATAATTATTTTGTATACATAAATACACACACATATGCATGTATATATTTAAGAAAAATGTATAATTTATATATAAAATATATATAAATATATATATAGTATATACATGCAAATATATCTTAAATATATACATGCATATGTGTGTGCATTTATATATACAAAATAATTATACACAGTACACACACAAACTTTTATTTTGGATGCGTTGCCAAGCACTAATTTAACTGTGCTTTAACTTGAAAACTGAAAGGGTAGTGCTTTAGTTTACTGATGCGCTACTTGTGAAGACTTCAGGCAGAACTCAACCAACACAGAAAGCATAACTTCCACAGATTGCCAAGTAGTCAACATGAGCATTCAGGTGGTTTTCTCTCTCTTTCTCTCTCTCTGAACCCTTTCACACAGCAAACGCCCCCCTTCACCCCATTATCAACATCCCCGGCTTTACGTGTCTCCGGACCCGCGAGCGCTAATGACTCCTCCGGCACATTATTGATGGATGTGTATTTATAAAGGAGACAGATAAGCGCTAGATGAGGCTCGACGCCGGACAGTTTCACTCAACGGGCCGTCCGGCGGGCATGAAGGAGCGAAGCCAAGCCTCGGGCGCAGGTGAGCTCAGCTAATGCACATTACACAGCGTGTGAGGAACCGTACGGGCCTGTACGTTCACACTCGTCTGGCCCCGCTCCAGACCCCCTTACACAATATTTGCCCTCAACTTCGGCTGGTTTATTTACTCTGGAGGAATATTTTCCCTGAACAACTCACTAGCTTAGTGTTTGGCAAATACACCCAGCACATGAAATATGGACAGCATGGCTCAGGCCAAACGACAGGCATATTTAGGCGATGAACTCATGCAGGAGCGCAGCTTGGGAATGTTTTTGGACCAGGAGCCGGATGCACGGAAACCTTACGACATTCCTTAAGAATGTTCCTAAATGCAATTCTTGAAAAATAATTTTTAACATTAAAAAAATATTAAAAAATAATTAATGCACACTATCAGAATACGTTTTTTACTGAATGATGCCAAAAATGATGTCTATATATACAATTAAATATGAGGTCTCTATATAAATTGATTTTCTAGAGTTTCTAGAGTATTCTGAATTTAGCGAAAAGTCATATTTTTACTACTAGGGATAATGTAGCTAGTGTATCTATGATGTAATGTTTAATAATTTAAACAACTTAGCAAACCCATGAAACATCTCACCTTTGGGGATTTAAGATAAGTTGGTGGTTATCCTAAATTTAAGAGTTTATTTACAATGATTTTTAAAGAGGCCATATTATGTCCTTTCTCAAAGTCTTGATGGTGATTCAGGCTCTACTAGAACAGGATTTCCTGCTTGAATGTTGATTATTCTCCTCATATTCTCCATTGTTGCGGCTCCTCTCTTCCCAGTCTGTCAGTAACGCTCTGCTTACTTCCTGTCTCTATGAAGCCCCTCCTTCTGAAAAGCACACTGTGCTCTGATTGGTCGGCTGGAGCAGTGTGTTGTGATTGGTCGAGCGCTTCAAGTGTGTTTGGGAAATGTCCCGCCCCTTACCATAACCACCAGTTTAACACACTACTAACTAACTCAACCAGGCTCCGCCCCTTTATTCTGCATATGAATTATTATAATGAGGAATATTGTGACATGTTCGTTCCCGGAAGAAACTCAAAACCACAGTGGAGGCGTTTCAGGAGTTCAGAAACACTGACTCTGATATAGAGAAGAACTGGAGCTTCTTCATGATCAAACAGCAACATTACACACTAAAGAAAAAGATGAACATGCAACAAAAAAAACATGGTTTGTCTTAAAGCATATTAAAAACACCACACAGACATATAAACAACATTAAAAACTGGATTTTCACCACAGGGAGACTTTAAGAATAAAGATGAGAACATTCTTAAGAAATGTTTTTGGGAATACAATTTAATGAGTTTGTTTGCCCATATAATCTTTAAGATATTAGGTTAAGCTTATCTGGGGTCTCTAAGATGAAGCAGCTTCAGCTGGAGCTCTGATATACAGAGGCTAAATGTGGGATATGATCACGAAGGGCAAGGTCTGTAAGATGAAGGTGGAGCTGGGGAGGTGGAGGGACGCTGGAACAGCTGATGCTAGAGAGAGCTGAGCGCTGCTTATATACGCTGGCTGTTGACTGGAAGATTAGATTGGCTCACTCCTCCCTAACTTATGTTTAGAAACCTCATATAATCCTAATTTATAGGAGTTCTGAAGGCGAATGTTTCCTGAATCCAGACCCTGATATTCTAATGAACGAATGAATGAACGAACGTATGAGGCATTTATACAGTGCTTTCATATGTACTACTGTACACCTAAAGCACTTTACAATCTTACAATCACATCGGGGGATCTCTCCTCAACCACGGTTCTGGAGGAATCAATCCTGCTTTCCCTCACATGTGCCGTGCGGTTCTGTGGCCGGGCTTAAGAGATGGAGGCGCTTTGGGAAGATAAATCCATCAAACTGCACATGAGGTCATCAATCCGACGTTTCCGCTTGCTTTGATTAGTGTAGACGGGCTTAGCCAAACACGGCTCTGGTGGCGCTGGGGTCTGAGTGGATCGGGGCCGAGCTTGGACCGGTGCCATGAGAGAGACGGCCTGAGCACAGAGGGCTTTTGTCTGACACGCCACAGCGGGCTTGCTTGGGTTTCCCAGCTTTCATTTCATGACCCGACTGAGGCCCGGCGTTGTGTGTGACTTAGAATGGAAAGAGAGCGTTTCACATTAGTGGACGGCAGACGAGACATGACACGAACACTTTAGGTTTCACTTTATTTTGATGGTCCCTTTAACATATTCTGTTGACTATAAGTGACGTTGCACCTGCATGTCTACTAACTCTCATTAGAGTATTATTAGTAGAGTATTAGTAGAGTATTAATAGAGTATCAGTAGTGTATTAGTAGAGTATTAGTAGAGTATTAGTAGAGTATTAGTAGAGGATTAGTGGTGTATTAGTAGAGTATTAGTAGAGTATTAATAGAGTATCATTAGTGTATTAGTAGAGTATTAGTAGAGTATCAGTAGTGTATTAGTAGAGTATTAGTAGTGTATTAGTAGAGTATTAGTGGTGTATTAGTAGAGTATTAGTAGAGTATCAGTAATGTATTAGTAGAGTATTAGTAGTGTACTAGTAGAGTATTAGTAGAGTATTAGTAGAGTATCAGTAGAGTATTAGTAGAGTATCAGTAGTGTATTAGTAGAGTATTAGTAGTGTACTAGTAGAGTATCAGTAGTGTATAGGCCTTTATCACAACACAATAGAACGCCGGAAGTAGCCGCGAAGCAGTGTACAGCGTCTTCCGGTTATTGCATTCACCATGGCTTCATGTTAATTATCACTGGACTACTTCACTCTCGCATCTCCCAAAAGTTTCATTTTTTTTTTGTTTTCTTGATTCCATTTGAATGGTTTAATTAAATTGCTATAACCATTTGTTTAAAATGTAATGATTTAAGCAAAAATTTCTTCAAAGGTTAACCAAACTTTTATTTTGACGGGTTGCCGTGTAGACCTTCTCTCTGTGTTTTATGATGATAGTTTCTCTCAAATGAAGCTAAAAAATCCTGCTGAAGTGACTCTCAGAGCGGCTGTGTTGATGAAGTGCATTAATGTTAATAAGAAAGGCTGAAAAAAATCGCGAGCGTCATGCGTGCCTCAGTGTGTGTGTGTGTGTGTGTGTGTGTGGTAAATGAAACGCGTCGGTGCCATTCATTCACAGAGACACGCAGAACAGAGCACGATTCCTATTTAAACAGACACTGGTCTATATCGCGATTTTATTTAAGTTTACTGACCTACTTTTCATCTTAATGTGTAACTAAGTAACCACCGGATGTGCGAGTACACTGCTTGGCGATTTCGAACGTTCCGAAACCAGGAAATGAGATAAAGGCCTATTAGTAGAGTATTAGTAGAGTATCAGTAGTGTATTAGTAGAGTATTAGTAGTGTACTAGTAGAGTATCAGTAGAGTATTAGTAGAGTATCAGTAGTGTATTAGTAGAGTATTAGTAGAGCATTAGTAGAGTATCAGTAGTGTATTAGTAGAGTATTAGTGGTGTATTAGTAGAGTATCAGTAGTGTATTAGTAGAGTATTAGTAGTGTATTAGTAGTGTATTAGTAGAGTATTAGTAGAGTATCAGTAGTGTATTAGTAGAGTATTAGTAGAGTATCAGTAGAGTATCAGTAGAGTATTAGTAGAGTATTAGTAGAGTATTAGTAGACTGATAGGGTTAGAATAAGTTGACATGTAGTTGCAAATATACTTATAGTCAGTAGAATGTCTGTTTGAGGAGCATCACAATTAGGCTTGTTGCGATAGTCGGTGTTACCGGTGATACACGGTGTTTAACCCACCTACCGGTCATAGCACTTGACCACCGGCACCGTCCCCATCGTGTTGAAGTTTTAGCCTATAGTAATAAAGCACTTAATTCAGTTAGTGACTATGTGCCTTCTTAATTTAGCGTAAGCGGAACGAGCGCCGCAGTAAAGCAGCAGGTGTCCGATTTCATTTATCATTTGAGGAGAGTGAGGCGAGCTAACTGGCAAAGGATGGCGGAAGATCTGGTTTCAAAGAGAAATGCAAACGTGAGTTTAATTTTTATATTAGTTTTTTTTTGCACTTAAGTGTCCAGTGATTATTCGGGTAGGCTACCTTATTTAACGAAGTTTTTGATGTTCGTTCGTTTCATATTCGATGGTTGTGCGGTGTTTTTTTTTTTTGCTGAAAAAGGCAGGCACTTTATTTAACGAATAGTGATTTTTTTTTAATATAATTTCTTGTTTGATACTTGCGCGATGTGTGCAGTGGTTCGTTTTGTTAATAAATGCACTTTAAAGGTGTTTCATAAGTGCTTTTGTTTAGTTTTTACATGGTGTGTTAAGTTATTATTCATTTTGCAATAAAGATGTGTGTAATACAAGCGAGTGTCTTATTGTTTTGTGTATTTTTATTAAGAATAAAATAAATTAACCCATGATTAATTCAAACAAATGCTACTGAATTGCCGCTAATTAAAGTGAAAGTAAATTGAGACGTGTGCACGTCCGATTTTTCGGCCACCCGAAATCCCCGACACGCAACCCCGGTGACACCTGGATTACCAGTTTTTTTACACGTCGATTAACCGGTGGAAAAAATCCGTCACCGCAACATCCCTAATCACAATAAAGAGTTAGCAGATATTAAGTAGAGAGTCTACTAATACTCTACTAATACACTACTAGTACTCTACTGATACTCTACTGACACTCTACTAGTACTCTACTGATACTCTACTAATACACTACTAATACTCTACTCTACTAATACACTACTAATACTCTACAAATACTCTACTGATACTCTACTGATACTCTACTCTACTAATACTCTACTGATACTCTACTGATACTCTACTAATACTCTACTGATACTCTACTGATACTCTACTGGTACTCTACTGGTACTCTACTGGTACTCTACTGGTACTCTACTGGTACTCTACTAATACTCTAATGACAGTTAGTTGACATGTAGTTGCAAAGTTACTTATAGTCAACAGAATGTTCAAAAGGCACCATCAAAATAAAGTGTTACCACATTTCATAAATGCATTGTGATATTGGTTGGGGAAGAATATGTACTAAAATGTTCTTGTGTAAATGTGTAACTGTCATAATTATTTGTTAAACAAGTATTCATTACTTCAATGAGCTCATTGTTTCTGCATTAAATTATTACACTGTTTAAATGAATACATTTTTCGCTAACTGTGATTTTGTATATGTACATTTCTGAAATTCATAACTAAGACAGTTCCCTCTGATGACAGATCACTCTAAACTGTAATGTGGACTCATGCCTTTTCTGTAAAGATGCTTTGAAATGATGTGTATTGTGAAAAGCGCTGTACAAATAAATGTGAATTGAAAACAAAAAGTGAATTAAAATGCCATGGGAGCAATACAGCAGAAAATGTTGAATGTGTTGAACTTTTGCAGTGATAGATTTCTCAATTGCTTAGTCACTATAACTCATTCCGTTAACCATGATCCATTTTCCAAAAGAAACACCACAGAATTTCCACAAGCATTTGATAAACCTTTATTTTCTAAACTCTTAAGACTGTTCAGTACAGCAGTAGTTCTCTCTGAAGACAACACACAACATCAGATACGCTGAATCCTGTAACATGACCTGTGATGTGCAGGAGATTCAGGATAAAAGTCGCTTCACATTCTTCCTACAAACTGCGGTTTCTTTATCCAGTTGAATATTGTGTCTTTTACAGTTATGATACAGTACAGAACATTTCAATTGTCCATTCACTTCCAAGCTTATAATTAGAGTCAGTGGTCAAGATACTTTTCCTCAAATAACTCTCCATTTCCCCAAAACAAAAATATAATAACATATTCACAAACTGTTTGAAAGGTATCGGTATAGGATAGGCTGCAGAAGTCACTTCCTTACTTGTTTTCCAGTAAAGGAATGCAAACATTCTTAAATCAAATTTACAAAATTAAGCAAGTTAATGCTTGAAACAAGAAAAGTATATTTTCCAGTGGGATAGGAAAATTAAACTTGTTTTTCCTTTGAACTAAACCTATTTTTCTTATTTTAAGCATATTTTTGTGAATGTTTTTTTCTTCTGAATGTTTATACATACATACATACATACATACATACACACACACACACACACATATACATATACATATATATATATATATATATATATATATATATATATATATATATATATATATATATATATATTCATTGTACTCACTGTAAGACTCGATTCACACCATGTCCATCATTTTAGTTTCAGGTGTGCAAGCATGTCTGTTGTTGGTTTTGTTTATGCTTTCATGTCTTTTAATCTGAAACTGGTCCTGGTCTTGTGTCCTGGTCTTGTGTCCTGGTTTGTCTTGGACTCCTTTGCCACTCATGTGATCATTTTTTGTGCTCCTTAGTACTTTTCTCATGTCCTGATTGGTTCATTGTTTGATTGTTCACAGGTGTTCCTTGTTAGTCATTCTTCCTTGTGTATAAATAGCCCTCATGTTACCATATTCTCGTATAGCTTTGTTCATGTAATCACTGTTGGTTAGTTTGTTTCTGTTCAAGTTTATTTCAAGGTTTATTTAATTTCCAGTCTTTGTTTATTTTATATTTTGTCTACGTTTATTTCAATAAACTGCACATGGATTCTTCATACTTGCCTACAGTAGACTATGTTACAGAGCATCTGTTTTTCTAAACTTTATATTTGGATAAAGAAATGTAAGATTAAAACATGAAAATCTACTCTTGACTCAAATGTAACCAGCAATAACACTGCATACTGAATTCCGATTGGTAGTCTGTTTGAATGCTGAATTTGGATTGGTCTTGTACACTACAAAGATGGTGTCATGCTGATTTTCATGCACTGCCGACAAATCACAAGACAAGTGTTGAATACTGTGACAATAGCAAAGACTTTCATCCTAAGACTAAAGCCTAAACCTGTAACCCTCTATGCATGCACTGCTAATTCCTTCAGGAACAGCAAATGTAGTCATATAAAGCTGTGAAAGCCAGCAGTATGTGTTTGCCTCTCATGCCCTCTTCCATAGGCTTCCAGATATTTGTGTTGACATGAGATCCAGATTATCCGTGTCTCCCTGATGGAGAAAACATTTCCTTTGAGCAACAACTTTGTGCTTTAACAGAGAGGTCAGTCTCAGCACCTGCGTTCATGCCGTGGCTGGACATCACGTGATCACACACATATCCGGCCTTCTGGGGTCATCCTTAACCAGTCAACACCTTCGCCTGACCTCCCATTAACCCACACCACAGGAGATCCATTGCCCCACAAGTTCAGGTCGCAAATGCAAGGAAGGCAACAAATTGTGCGCAAGCGTTTTAAAGATTATGTGTTGTGAGAAGGAAAAACTGAGGAATGATTTGCAGGAATAGTGAAGTTGATGATGCCACCCGGCGGAGAGAGCGATACCATATGTTGGGTCACGTGTGTATCTGGTAAATTTTATTACGAGGCAGTGGCTCACGTCTTTGCTAAGGCCCTCGGAGGAACATAATGTGGAACAGAAGGCCAGCGGTTCAGTCATTGTCTGCTGAATTAACCCCAATCAGCTTGAGGAGCATCCTGACTTTAAGAGGAGTAATGGTCATGCCAAACATGGAGCGATGGAGAAAGAAAATTATTGAGCTCCTTCAAAGATTCTATCATCTTGATCGTCATATGTGCTCAGAAATGTCTGGAGATTCCTGAATGCATGAGGAATTATTTTATCCCTAATTTCTTAAATAAATGCTTTCCCCCTTTACCTGAGCCTAACCTTTATCATCAGTCTCTATCAATAATGCACTGCCAGTTCAAGCAGTTTCTGATTGTAGTTAGTTTTTAAAGGAGTAGTTCACTTCAGAATTGGTGATAATTTACTCTCCTCCACGTCATCCAAGATGTTCATGTCTTTCTGTCTTCAGTGGAAAAGAAATGAAGGTTTTTGAGGAAAACACTCCAGGATTTTTCTCCATATAGTGTCTTCAATGGGGTCCAACGGGTTGAAGGTCCAAATGTGAGTTTCAGTGCAGCTTCAAAGTCTCGACACGATCCAGCCGAGGAATAAGAGTCTCATCTAGACAAACCAGCGGACATTTTACAACAAAATAAACATTTATATACTTTTAACCACAAATGCTGGTCTTGCTCTAGCTGTGATGCGACACACATTACGTGATCAGGTTGAAAGGTCACGCGTGACGAAGGCGGAAGAACAGACCCAGTGTTTACAAAGCCAACGTGCAAAGACTAAGTCAAACACCCTTTACAATTTCTTTTTTTATAAATATAAGGCAAAACAATGATGTTGGATGATTTTGAAGTTGGAGGAGAAAATGAGATGGAGTTTTTCACCCTATCCTACATTTTTGACCCAGAACACACGTGACCTTTCAACAACGGAGCTGTGCAAGACGAGCATTTGTGGTTTAAAAGTATATAAATGTTTATTTTGTTGTAAAATGTCCGCTGGTTTGTCTAGATAAGACTCTTATTCCTCGGCTGGATCGTGTCGAGACTTTGAAGCTGCACTGAAACTCACATCTGGACCTTCGACCCGTTGGACCCCATTGAAGACACTATATGGAGGAACATCCTGGAGTGTTTTCCTCAAAAACCTTAATTTCTTTTCCACTGAAGGAAGACAGACATGAACATCTTGGATGATGCAGGGAAATTTTAATTCTGAAGTGAACTGATCCTTTAAGGCTGTTGCATCTCAACATCTCAACAGTCATCAGAATTACCATGTCAGGAAATATATGCCTCGTGTTACAAGTTGACTTCATTCTCTCCATAGCAAATATTCAAGTGTTGAACCCTTCAAATCTGCATGAAGCATGTTATTAATCAGAAGCCCCAGGCTCCTGTGTCTCTCAAACAGCACGTCTGTTCGATCTCTGCGGTTCCGTCCCCCAAACGTCAGCACCAATGACAGGTAGACAGTCCTGAGAAGTCAAAGTGCCGCTGTCAGTTTTCTGATGAATATGCCCCATTCAGTTTTAGCAGCATGCATATTCATCAGACTGCTGGGCCACCGGGTGATTTCATTCCTAATTGTGTCCTCCTCTCAAGCCCTCGGAAGACCCCTGTGGCATCATGGGAAAGATGAGGGGATGTCAAAGTGGATGCCAGAGCTTGTCAGGGATGCTCTCGTGGCTCAAACACCACAACTTTATTCCAGTCCCCTTAGGGAAATTCCTAGCCAGATCCCATTAGTCTTGGGCTTCAATCGTGGCCTTGATTGAACCACAGGCCTTTGTGTAGTTTCGGTGGAGTACGATCCCATACCTGTGTCAAGTCATCCCACATCACCTTTCGCTTGGTAACTTTCCCCCGCAGAATCAGGAGCTCATCGTAATGACGTCTCCCCTCGTTATCCTCATCCCCTTATCAACAGTAACAGCGCTTCATGAGGTGATCATTCATCTTGTCCCGTTTGCCCTCATGCGAGAGGCCACGCTTGAGCACGCATCAGCGCTGACACCCCAGTATCCGCTCTTTACCCAGTGGGGTGTGAGAGATCAGGGATGACCTCACTTCCTGTGGCAGAACACACACACTTCCTCTCAACCCGAGCGGAAAAACTTATGAGGAACAGAATGGAATTCGGTTTCCTGTAATGACTCTCATAATTTACCTTTTTTTTGCACCATTGCTGTTTTATTTATAGGCAGAGGTCATCCGATTCCTAGACGCTCCCCTATACAAGAATGTGTCATTTTTCGACTGAGGCATCTCATGTTCTCCGGGCAGGTATATTGCAGAAATAAAGCCAGAACCAAACTTGTATTGTTCAGTGGGTCACCTGATATCCAGAGCCTCCTTCTGTTGCACTGTGACAGTCCAGTGTCATCCATCCACTTCTCCAACTCAACCTGAGATTAACCACAGCGCTCAGCCGTGGGATTGTTTAACATAAGATAAGACTTCTTTTTCCACATCTCGGTCTTTCTTTAGCAGCACTGCAGCCTCCCAGAGGGAAGTGTGTATTGCTCAGACCATCTCTTTCATAGCTCATGAGGCATGCAGCAAAAGTATAGATCATTTGGTCTTCTGGAACAGGACTGAGAACCACTGTTTTAATTCATATTAGAAGTGTAACGGTACACAGAAGTCACGGATTTAGGGTCACGTTTCAATACGAGTTTGATACAACAGGAAAAGCATTAACTCCCCAATGCTAGGTTTCTTTTCATTTATTTTGAACACACAGTAGTGCAAATTACAGTTTATTCCACCTAGCGGCATTTAGTCCCCCTGAGGTAGTGTACAGCACAGCCTCTCCAGTGTATAAAGCACTGAGCAGTAAACAGAATGCATAGGTCATATTGTTTTGTAGGGCTGATTAAAAAAAAATTGCTCCCTGATTGCTTAAAATAAAAATTAAGGAATTGTTGATTTGTTACTCTAATTGATAGATTGACCAATGCTGTGTGGTAAAATGGAACGGATGTTTTAAAATGTATTGGTTTGATTCAAACTTATTTATTTCAAACTTATTGGTTTGATTTTTGATTCATTAACGTGATGTGCCTACGATGTCATTTTCTTTGCGTTTGAGTTCATTAACATGCAGTGACAATGGCGTTTGCACAAAGAGATCAATATTACGCTTTTTCAAGAAATCATGGAAAGATGAGCGAGAGGAAGAAAAAGTGTCATCTACATCTGAACCTACTTCACCTGTCCACGAGGAGACAGCGAGTGAAGCGGCACCTGAGGCTTCAAACTTCCAGGAAATGCATATTTCATCATTGGACTGTCATGAGACTTTCACGACACAAATCGACACAATGCCAAATGATTTTGTCTCATAATAACAGCAAAATCAACTTAAAATAGTATGTCATTTATACATTTAAAAAACTGCATTCGTCATCTGACTGTATTCGTCATCTGACTGTATTCATCATCTGACTATTCATCATCTGACTGTATTCATCATCTGACTATTCATCATCTGACTGTATTCAGCATCTGACTGTATTCGTCATCTGACTGTATTCGTCATCTGACTGTATTCATCATCTGACTGTATTCGTCATCTGACTGCATTCATCGTCTGACTATATTCATCATCTGACTGTATTCATCATCTGACTGCATTCATTGTCTGACTGTATTTGTCATCTGACTGTATTCATCGTCTGACTGTATTCATAGTCTGACTGTATTCATCATCTGACTGTATTCATCATCTGACTGTATTCATCGTCTGACTGTATTCATAGTCTGACTGTATTCATCATCTGACTGCATTCATTGTCTGACTGTATTTGTCATCTGACTGTATTCATCGTCTGACTGTATTCATAGTCTGACTGTATTCATCATCTGACTGTATTCATCGTCTGACTGTATTCATAGTCTGACTGTATTCATCATCTGACTGCATTCATCGTCTGACTGTATTCATAGTCTGACTGTATTCATCATCTGACTGTATTCATCGTCTGACTGTATTCATAGTCTGACTGTATTCAACGTCTGACTGTATTCATCGTCTGACTGTATTCAACGTCTGACTGTATTCGTCATCTGACTGTATTCATCATCTGACTGCATTCATTGTCTGACTGTATTTGTCATCTGACTGTATTCATTGTCTGACTGTATTATCATCTGACTGTATTCATCATGTGACTGTATTCGTCATCTGACTGTATTCGTCATCTGACTGTATTCGTCATCTGACTGTATTATCATCTGACTGTATTTGTCATCTGACTGTATTCATCATCTGACTGTATTCATCATCTGACTATTCATAGTCTGACTGTATTTATCATCTGACTGTATTCATCATTTGACTGTATTCATCATCTGACTGTATTCGTCATCTGACTGTAGTCATCATCTGACTGTATTCATCATCTGACTGTATTCATCATCTGACTGTATTCATCATCTGACTGTATTCATAGTCTGACTGTATTAATCATCTGACTGTATTCGTCATCTGACTGTATACATCATCTGACTGTATTCGTCATCTGACTGTATTCATTATCTGACTGTATTCGTCATCTGACAGTATTCGTCGTCTGACTGTATTATCTGACTGTATTCATTGTCTGACTGTATTATCTGACTGTATTCATCATCTGACTGTATACATCATCTGACTGTATTCATCATCTTACTGTATACATCATCTGACTGTATTCGTCATCTGACTGTATTCATCATCTGACTGTATTCGTCATCTGACTGTATTCATCATCTGACTGTATTCGTCATCTGACTGTATTCATCATCTGACTGTATTCGTCATCTGACTGTATTCATCGTCTGACTGTATTATCATCTGACTGTATTCATCATCTGACTGTTTTTATCATCTGACTGCATTCATCATCTGACTGTATTATCATCTGACTGTATTCATAGTCTGACTGTATTAATCATCTGACTGTATTCATGGTCTGACTGTATTCATCATCTGAATGTATTCATAGTCTGACTGTATTCATTATCTGACTGTATTCGTCATCTGACTGTATTCGTCGTCTGACTGTATTATCTGACTGTATTCATTGTCTGACTGTATTATCTGACTGTATTCATCATCTGATTGTATACATCATCTGACTGTATTCATCATCTTACTGTATACATCATCTGACTGTATTCGTCATCTGACTGTATTCATCATCTGACTGTATTCGTCATCGAACTGTATTCGTCGTCTGACTGTATTTGTCATCTGACTGTATTCATCGTCTGACTGTATTATCATCTGACTGTATTCATCATCTGACTGTTTTTATCATCTGACTGTATTCATCATCTGACTGTATTCATAGTCTGACTGTATTCATCATCTGACTGTATTCATCATCTGACTGTATTCGTCATCTGACTGTATTCATCATCTGACTGTTTTCGTTGTCTGACTGTATTCGTCATCTTACTGTATTCATCATCTGACTGTATTCGTCATCTGACTGTATTCATCATCTGACTGTATTCGTCATCTTACTGTATTCGTCACCTGACTGTATTCGTCATCTGACTGTATTCATCATCTGACTGTATTCAGCATCTGACTGTATTCGTCATCTGGCTGTATTCGTCATCTGACTGTATTCATCATCTGACTGTATTCATAGTCTGACTGTATTCATAGTCTGACTGTATTCGTCATCTGGCTGTATTCCTCATCTGACTGTATTCGTCACCTGACTGTATTCATCATCTGACTGTATTCATCATCTGACTGTATTCATCATCTGACTGTATTCATCATCTGACTATTTATCATCTGACTGTATTCATCATCTGACTGTATTCATCATCTGACTGTATTCATCATCTAACTGTATGCACCGAACCGTGACGTCTGTACTGTGACACTTCAGGACCGTTACACCCCTAATATATATATTACAACTATTACTATTTTACTACAACAAACTTAACAAACAATCATACTAGGTTACAGCTTGGGAATTAAATTTTTCTAGAATGCTGGAATTTGATCCGTTTGATTTCCATCAAATTTTCAGTTAATGAGATGTCAAAGTGATCTTGTTTGTGATTTTTACTTCCTATGTGGTGAACGACACCCTTCCTAAACACTTTTCCTCTGCCTTGAACATTTTGTAAAATGCATGTGACCTGCAGTCTGAGGTTAACTAATAATGCAGATATTTGAGAAACATGCTTCCCGAGATGAATTGTATTGAAAAATGTGTTTCCTGGTTTACTTGAGTCCTCCCAATCCAGTGCTATCCACTGCTGTCAAAATAAAAAGTGCTCGGTATCAGTGTCACATGACCCTCTGAGATTGAGGATCCACCTGCAGCGGCTCGAATGAGCAGAAAGTCAAAAGTGAGGCGTTTCGGGTTGAAGGGCATATCCTCTGCAGCTGGAGTCTTAAACATGGCTCGCGTTCAAGGACTTCTACCAGCCCTGAGTCACGAGAGGAAGGACTCTACAACTACCCAGCAAGCAATAGCCGTCATTTCACAGACTATGTTAACTATAGACCCTACACCTTTCTGCAGATTTCTATGTAGCAGATATTAAAATGTCTTTCTGGGCTTTGATTGATTTTATTGGGAGTCTGTGTTATCTTGCTTCGCTCAGTTTGATTAAACACACAGAAACGATCACAGTCAATTTGAGCTGTGCGTCACGGGGAAACTCAAATCCTTCAGCGATGATGGAGTAGTTTGAGAATAATTGAAATTGTTGGTAAGAGACAATGGAGTTTTGAGAACGTGCCCTTCATTTCCGTTCCACAAACCTCTAAAACAGACAAATAAAGCACGTAGTTTTGAGCGTGTGATATGATAGTATTCCTGTGAGCAATAGCCATGATTCACTGTCTCGGTTAACTATAGACCTGATATAGTCCGGCTAGGAGAAACACACTTCTAGCCAAAATAACCTTGAATTTGGTAACATGTCGTTTTTGCCAAAAATAACTTGCGAGATATATGAAATTCCATCATGTAAGCAAAGTCATCAGTGAGTACAAGGTGTTTGGTTTCTTTTCTTTGACATGTTCTATGCATAGCCTGTGCATCTATTCTTGGGCTCTGGTTTATACGTCTTTAAAATTTTCACTGACAGCCCAAATGTTGCCTTGTTTTAGGCCAGACATCAGGGCTGTGTTTGGACGGCTATTAGACGTATTTTAAACGCAAAATTGTTTGCTAGGTAATGTCAGATTTGTTTGTGAAATCACGCTCTACGGTCCAGCTCAGATGTGGCGTTCCTCAAACATCTGTGTGCTTCAAATTAGTTTTATTTGGCTATAAGACAGAGTAATCCCTTGCTTTCATATGTGATGCCAAAACAAGGGTTTGCTTGCTGCCAGATTTGCACCTTAGACCGATGCTTTGATAATCAGAGCCAAGAGGAGTTGACAGACACCTCGCTCGGTATGTTGCATGAAACTATTTCACAGTTACGTGTCAAAGTTCCATCAACCAAATCCTCCGTAATCTTAGCCGCCAGTCAGCTTTCCCTGACAGTGTTGACGTGTTTTCCTCCGCCTGCATGTTCGAGACGTTTATTTGTGTTGGTCTTTGTTCACATGGATGTGCAGCGCTGAAAGGATTTTGATTGCCTGTGAAAATATTTAGAGCACAGCAAATATTTATGACATCGTTCATGGTGCGGAAACAATACGTAAACTTGAGAACATTCTCAGGTAATCAAGCGTTACAAAACAAACGGGCACAGAGAAAGAAAGAAATAAAGACACGAGTAACTTTGGCTTCTGGACGAGATGATCTCAAAGGAAATCTGTCCTTATTTTCGGCTGTGTTGATGCGTCAGAGCAGGCATCTTAATGTTATAACAATGGACGTTTAAACATGGACGTGCGTATATTATGAGAAGAGTTGAGCTTCGGATGACCAGACTGAACTTTGTGTTTGTCCACTAGTGCATTCAAAAGGCATTGTGGGAAAAACACTAGATACTCTTTGTCAGCACTTAAGGTCTATATCGCTGCGCCTCAGGATATCCCTTTCCTGACAGGAAGTATCGTGTCCCGATCTGTTATTTTAATGGCACAGATACCAGTGTGTGTGTGTGTGTGTGTGTGTGTGTGTGGGGGGGGGGTTGTTGTGAGGACACATAAACTGCATCTCACCAATCAAGTATCTGAATAATAATTTCACTAGGGTGCTCTGTGTTTTTTTACGGAAGCCTTTTTTTTCTTATTTTCTCTGGATCTCAAGATAACAAATGTTGTTTTTTTGCTATCTTGACTTCTTTTTCTCATAATCTCAAGATAACAAAATGTGTTTACTTGTGATCTTAACTTGATATCGAGAAATAAGTCAAGATCACAAGAAAACAACTTTAAAATAACGTTAAAAATAAGTCACGATCACAAGAAAACAACTTTAAAATAACGTTAAAAATAAGTCAAGATCACAAGAAAACAACTTTTGGTGTCTCGATATCACAAGAAAAATAAGTCAAGATCACAAGAAAACAACAACAAAAAACAATAATAATAACCCATGGCCTCTTAGAGCTTCTGTAGTTTTTCAGTATGATGGCCTACTTCTTGACCAAACAAACACCACTAACAGTCACATTATTAAACTGACCCCACTTCGCTGAGTTTCAGAGTCGTATGGGGCGTCATGTCTCGCAGGACTTCTTCAGGACGTCACATGTGGAGCAGGACCCAGAAGAGACCCACGGCTGGCCTGTTGCCCCTCTCTCTCTCCATCTGCTGTTTCAGATCAATAGCGGGTCCATTTGCCGGATCTCAGCCGAAGCCCTTGTGGAGCAGATGCTAATGATGTGATGATAACTCAACAGTGAGATATTTAGATAATCGATACGCTGCTGTGCATTACGACTGAGGATCCACACCACCCGCCTCACGCTGCGTCATCTTCGTAACGTTCCTCTCTTTAGTAGATCATGAAATACAACCACATCGCTGGGGTCTGTCATTTATGATGTAAATGTAACTTTATCATACACGTTTTTTGTTTTCAGCCCATCATAATGCATACCTTGCTGTTTGCCCTTGGATGATGCAGAACGCTATGACATCATTCCACTAATAGCTTCCCTTGATCTGAGCTGGTTCACCATAGGGGGTTTAGCCTGGGTTTCCACCGTTATGAGCTGTTGCAACGAACACCACTTAAGCCCAGACTTGTGCTTCCTAAACAAGTATTTAATGCCCTCATTAAAGATAAATGAAGCTGGTAATCAATAAGAGCTCTGGATTACAGCCTCATCTTCCATATGAAGGTACAAATGGCAACATGATGTTTAACATTGCATATTTCATGCCAGGTTTGTAGACGTTACACAACTGAACAAGAGACATCCAAGTGAGCCTTCATCAATTACTCCGAACTTGAATGGTTTCATAAGAGATCTAACAAGATCATTGGATACTCTTGATGCTAATGAGGATTCAGATCATTTGTTGGTTCCTGGTTTTACTCTACAGTGAAACGCAGCACAGGAATTACAGGACGGTCTGTAAAAGGAATTCAATTTCGTTCACCAAACATAGCCTTGGCTTCTGTACCTGTTAAATGCTTTATGTTGTTATTAAATATCTGTTAGAAATCCATTTTTATCTCTCAAGATGAGCAATGAATCACTATTAAAGAGTCCATTAAGCTGTCGGGTGGCAGGGGACGTTCCCTGTAAACACTCGGCTCACACTTCTGGATAATACAGGCCGTTTTATGTGCTTCACGCTGACGCCACTGTCGGCTTCTTCACAACGTCTGACTCTGAACTCTAGCACAGCAGAACACTGCAGTTATGGTGTGTCTGAAGAGACTATGGGAGATGAGGAGCTCTCAATGTGGAAGCAGTTTCTGTGTTTTGTGTTAATGTGGAAGCAGTTCTCAGATGGCCAAAACTGTCCAGAAATAGATCCCAAACTGCCTGAAATAAAGCAAGAGGCCACAAGAGCCGGTGGGTGGCTCCTGTCGAAGACATGTAGACATGCAAGCTGTCAGGATTGGGAGAAGGGATGAGATGAGGACTCAATATGCAGAAATAATGGGCTTTATTAATAAAAAACAAAACAAAACAAAGCAAAAACACCAAACCAAGACCAGCATCTGGACAAGGCATACGGTGACAGGACAATACATGAGAGGATGATCAGACACAGTGTGCTCAAACTAACCGAGACACGGACATGAGTATATGAGAACACTCATAAGCCGTGTCTTCACACGAAACATGACAACATGAGAGAACACAGCCAGTGGAAAACACACGAACAGAACACAACACACATGGACAGAAGAGCCAACTCGAAACCGCACGCTCACACTGACAAGACAATAGAGGTGTCAGTAGTCAGGTCACCTTTATTTATACAGCGCTTTTTACAATACAGAGAGTTAACTTTACAGAGAGAACAGGAAAATAATGCAAAAAGTTTGTTTCCAGAAGAAAATAGAGTCACAGTCCAGGTTAAAGGGATGCTTCAGGATTTAGCATTAAGCTTTGTATTAGTAGAAAACCTGTAGTATTTTCGAATTACCGTGCTTTCCCCCCTCATATCCCCCTGAGAGGAGAGATTCATGTATTTTTTGTCTGGAAAAAATCCTCCGATGACGCAAAAATCGTCATTTTGCGTCATCAGAGGATTTTCTGGCCAGAGGCTAAAGACTACAGCCAATAGAAGGCGTTGTTCTGCATGTTTTCAGCCCGCCCATAGAGGGTGGGATCTCACTCACAGAATGTACAGAGTGTCAGCCGTCTTTCTTTGGAAGCTAAGCTAGCAGGCTCTTGTTCTGTGGAGAAAGCTGAGTAGTAGGGGTTACCATCCTCTTTTTCCCGGACTTGTCCGGCGGGCGAGACTGTTAAAAATGTCCGGGATTCGGCTTTTGCGTTCTGCGGTTGCCATTCATTGTTTACATGCACACCTCTCGTTTCAATCTAACTGAATTCATTTCGACTGGTGAATCTGAATGTAGTGTTTACATGAACGCTAAACAAGTGATCGGTTGATGTGCGCTTTAACATTGCTAAGAAAATTCCCGCTCCTCCGTGAGAGATGCGAGACCGGTGCGTCTCAGTAATTACGCCACCGGCCTCGCGCCGTTCTCCCGCGGCCGTCAGCCTCGTCCTGCTCGCCACAGTAAACATGATGAATGGCGACTGTAGAACGCAAAAGCCGAATCCCGGACATTTTGGGCGATCTCGAAATCCCAGGCAGACTCGTCACGGAGACTCACTGGTAGCCTAACCTTGTTGTTTTCAACTGCACACTCTTACCGGTAGGCGTGGCCTCCTAGGGCAGCGAAGCAAGTGCATTCTGGGAGTTGTTGTCTTTCATCCACATAAGCCAAAAATACATTTTCTGGCTTTTCTCAGTCTAGAAAGCTCCAAATTAAAAAATGTCTTCACATTTCTTCTACATAAATGACCTATTTTAAATACACATTCATCTTTCCAGAGGTGAAGTATCCCTTTAAGTAAGTTCAGGTTCATTTCTGTTGTAAAAAAGTTATTAATTTAGTTCATTTATATATATAAAGCGGCTCACACCGACAAGACAATAGCTGTGTCACCAAACCAAGAATGAACAGACCGAAGTGACGAACCCTGACAGATCAGACTGGCTTGTGTTGCTCTAGAAGACCTCGATGTTTGATCAGCGTTAGATCCTAACTCTCCAGACTGGAGATCAGCATTATCTGTGAACATCACACGTGAGCTCAGGCCCAACACATTTACATTTACATGTAATCATTTAGCAGACGCTTTTATCCAAAGACCAACCAGACCAACAAGAGAACAACAGTATACCAGTGCTGTCAAGTCAGGTCACCTTTATTTATACAGCACTTTTTACAACACAGAGAGTTAACTTTACAGAGATAACAGGAAAATAATGCAACAAAGTTTGTTTCTAGGAGAAAATAGAGTCACAGTCCAGCTTAAGTAAGTTAAAAAAGTTATTAATTTATTTAATTTATGTATATGTATACGTGTATATATAGCCACTCTGGAGAAAAGAAAATCGTCCAGTTCAGTTCTCATATAATGGTGTCAATGCAGGAGATCAATAATATTG
>NC_138239.1:38309756-38329756 GCF_964197995.2 Scardinius erythrophthalmus | reverse complement strand
TAACATTATTTTTACGTCCCCCTACACAGTTTGCTTGTTTCAATTCAATTGTCATTTCTCTCTCTAATTATGAAGTTTCACTTTATACACACACGTAACGCTGAAGGCATCCCAGAATGCACCACTCCCCTTCAGACAGCATGGCCATGTCATTAGTCACGCTTCACTGCAGGCTTTGCACAGAAACATTTATGTGAATGCCAGTTCTTTGCTGTTAGTTTGTCATGTAAATAAACTGATGGATGTGAGTTTGAGTGCAGTACAAGCGTGACCCGTGTGACCCGTGTGGGGCAGGTCAAAGGTCACGCTCTAGAAGATGAGGAACGGATCGCACTGGACTCACTGTGAGAGTTCAGCAATACATGAATAAGTTAAAGCATAATAAAGGTGTTGAGTGAGCACTAAAGAGTGAGCACTGGAGGGCAGATGAGCATGTGTGTGTGTGTGTGTGTGTGTGTGTGTGTGTGTGTGTGATGAGAAGAACACGAGCGACTCCTCTCGTATGTGATCTTCATTCCTACAGCCCTACAATCATCATCTTCAGTGAGGTTTGGGGTTTATTACAAATGTTTACATTAATGCATTTAGTGGACACTTTTATCTAAAGGGGATTACAAAAGAGCAATGTAAAATGATCAAACAATTAATACCCAGCTGACTGGGAATGTTCTGGCAAGTTATGAAAAAACGTTCATCCAGTAACACTAATAAAACGTTCAGAGTTATCTGGTCTTTAATAAAACATTAAAACATTATTTATACATCGTTCATGGAACTGTCCCCCCCCCCCCCCCAACTGTAACAGTTAGAGAACATTCAAAAGTAACGTTTCCATAATGTTTGCAAAATTCTAAAACGAAATGTTCCCTTAACGTTCGTATAACCAAGAAAAAACGTTTTAAAAACATTTAAAGTCCCCCTGTGGTGAAAATTCAGCGTTTAATGTTGTTTATGTGTCTATGTGGTGTTTTTAATCTGCTTTAAGACAAACCATGTGTAAGTTCATAAGTCGACAGCATTGCTGAGTATTTCCTCCTTAAAACTGCAGTGAACCAAAGACAGTCTCAAAAACACGCTTTGAAATCGCTGGTGTTTCTGACGTCACAAACTACCTTGTAACCAATCAGATCAACGTGTGATCGTCAACCAGTGGATCTCTGAGTGAGTGAGTGAGTGGAGGCAGGGCTCATTTGCATATTCATAGACCCACAAATACTAAATGAGGCAAGGGATTTCGAGTTATTTTAAGGAATGAAGAAATTTTTTTCAAGGAAAAAAACGCTTAAATATGTAATTTTGGTGATCAAAGATTAGTTTTAAGGGATACAATGATTGACTACAGGGGGACTTTAAAATCTGGAAGTTTTGAACGCTCAGAAATAAAGCTTTCATAACTTAATAGCAAATTGTTCTCAGAACATATTTTTGTAGAGAAATGTAAGTAATCATGATGTCTGGACTATTTTAACGATGTCTTTCCGACCTTTCTTGGGCCTTCAAAGTGTTAATTAAACAGCTGTCAATGGAGCCGCTCCTGAGCCATTGGATTTCATCCAAAAATATCATCATTTGTGTTCCGAAGATGAATGAAGGTCTTACAGGGTTGGAACGACATGAGGGTGAGTGATTTATGACAGAATTTTAATTTTTAAGTGAACCATCCCTTTAACACCATTACAGTATAATATTTATCTAAATTCAATATCAAATGTTTGTAAATATAAAAGCAAAGTCCACATTTCCAACACAAGTCTGAATTATTATACTGCGTAATGAGTAATGCTGTCAAACAACATGTGCAGATAACGCTCTACTTCTTTGTCTCTTAGTTGAATTGTATTGGGTTGAGTTGACTTGCGTTTACATGTGTGTATGCGGTTCATTCTGAAGAAGCCGATCAGAGGGAGGAGATGAATGAAAGCGTGACAGAGGAACTCTTGGATTTCTCTAATAACGCTGCAGCGTTTCGTCTCCTCGCACTAATCGTGGCCCGGTCCATTAAGGGCCCTCGCTAGAGAGCAAATCTATTAAAGCCTCGATCTGCAGCGTCAGCTCTATGTGTGTCTATGAGTGTAAGTCAACCCCCCCCGAACGCCTTCAGAGCATCTCTGAGGCCACAATAACCATCATCAGTTAAAGCCGGCAGATCCATTACACGTGCATTACTACAATATCATCCATTCCCCGAGCGCCGAGGCCCATTCCACAGCCTATCAATTATTAATAACCCACCTCGCGGCTAATGTTTGCCCTGAATTATTTAAATGTATCTTCATGTATCAATAAACATAAATGTTAAACAAAGACTTGGGATGAAGACACTGAAGAAAAGGGAAGTTTATGAGACGGCCTCGGTGACTAATTGACACAATATGTCGTTTCTGCCTCATAAAAGAGCCACGGAGAGAAAGGCCAGAGAAAACGTCTATAGTTTTTGCGGTAACACTTTACAATAAGGTTCATTAGTTAACATTAGTTAACTACATTAGTTAACATTAACTAATAATGAACTGCACGTATACAGCATTTGCTAATCTTTTTCATTGTTAATTTCAACATTTACTAATGCTTTATTAAAATCTTGATAACGTTAGCTAATGCACTGTGAACTAACATGAACAAACAATGAACAGCTGTATTTTTTTAACTATGGCTAACAAAGATTAACAAAAACAGTAGCAACTGTATTGCTCATGGTTAGTTCATGTTAGTTAATACATGTTTAATAAATTAACCTTATTGTAAAGCCTTACCGTTTTTACTACGAATGTTGGGGTGCCATCCATTTTTCTTAAGTGGTTTTAATCAGTTTTGTGCTGATGTAAATGCACCGGCCCCGTACAGAGACGGGAAATGAAAGTGTCTCTGAGACGTTGGACCTGTTGAGAGAGGTAATGAACGCCAGATCTGTTTCACTCCCACTATCCCACGCCAATTTTTGACGGATGGCCAAAAACATTGGAAAGTCACGCTCGCCCCAGTTAAAACACACTGCAGGCCATTATGAATGACCCGCGCAAGTACAAACAACGCCGGCCCGCGGGTCCTTATGAAGGATAAGCCTTCCTCACAGTCTGCACCATTTCCAGGCAGGAATGAGGGAATTCCCTGATCCCAGAGACGGTCAAGGAGGAATAATGGAGCGCCGCATGAGAGCTGGAATGATGCTGGTAGTCGGAGCTGACAGAGTTATTTCTCAATACCAGCGGCACCAATAGACCTGTGACAGAGAAAACAAACCATCGAGCTTCAGCGCAAAACAACTCGCTCTCGTTTCACACGGTGAAAAAATCAGAAGCTGCGAAAACTCAAAGACTTGAGGCAACCAGTGAACCAATGTTGTGGCAACTTTCATTGGTAACACTTTACAATAAAGTTAATTAGTTAACATCATTTAACTATACATTGGTTAACATGAACTCACAATGAACTGTACTTATACAGCATTTATTAATCTTTGTTAATGTTAATTTCAACATTTACTAACACTTTATTAAAATCTTGTTAACATTAGTTAATGCACTGTGAACTTACATGAACAAACAATGAACAGCTGTATTTTTTATTAACTAACGTTAAAAAAGATTAAGAAATACTGTAACAAATGTATTGCTCGTTGTTAGTTCATGTTAGTTCATACATAAACTAATGTTAACTAATGAACCTTGTGGTTTAAATGAAAGTGTTTCCATTTCATTTAATTTTGGTCTGTGAATAGAATAAGTTCTATCATTTTTTTAAATGGTTGATACCTGTTCAATGCGCTTGTATTTTCAGCGAAGCTGAGCATCAACGCTACATTATAGTGATTGTAGAACTCTCTCCTTTTCTCATTCTAACTCGTGTCAGTTTGTTGATCAAACTGAAAAACATCTCGGGTTACGACTGTAACCTCTGTTCCCTGAGAAGGGAATGAGACACTGCGTCATGGCGACACTTTGGGGAACGCCCCCCAGCATGAATGAAACTAAGCCAATCATGATTGGTGTTGCGTCATGACGTAACGTGTGACACCATACACGGAAACTACAAAGGGACGCCGGCTCTGTGATGAAGTAAGTCACTCCCAGGCAGGGGAGGCTTGGCGAAGGAATGCAGTGTCTCGTTCCCTTCTCAGGGAACAGGGGTTACAGTCGTAACCCGAGATGTTCCCTTTCGAGTCGATACGATACTTTGGGGAACGAGTACCCACTATGCCTCAATGAGCCCTGTCTGTCCCAGTGTGAAGCTGCGCACAGGCACATTTAGGACGAGAGCACGAGAGTTCCTGGCATAGAAGGGATGTCCAGACTGTAAAATCTAATAAAAGTGTGAGGTGTGGCCCATCCAGCTGCATCACACACTTTTTGGATCGGGGCCCCTGACAGGAGGGGGCTCTAGAGGACGCCATGCCTATGGTTAAGTGAGCCCTCACGGCCAAAGGTGAAGGCAAACTGCCCACCTGATAGGCCATAGAGATAGCCTGAACGATCCAGTTACTGATGGTCTGTTTGGATGCGGGAAGCCCCTTCTTGGGCGACCTGAAGCACACCAGCAACTGGTCTGACTTCTGCCATGAAGAAGACCTCTGAATATAAATCTTGAGAGCTCTGACAGGGCAGAGCAAATTAAGTCTTTCTTCAGGTGGAGGATGAAGAGCCTGCAGAACCGTAGGCCATGCCACATTAGATGGCACTTTAGGCACATAGCCCGGCCTGGGATGCAAGATAGCCTTAACATCGCCTGGAGCAAACTCCAGGCACCTCTGAGATATAGAGAGCGTCTGAAGATCTCCTACTCTCCTCAGAGAAGTAATGGCTAGTAAAAAAGCTACCTTGAGGGAAAGGTTCTTGGCCTCAGCCGACTCCAGAGGTTCGAAGGGGCTGTATTTGGGTATCGTTCGAGATTCGTTCTCGACCCACTGAAGCGGCTCTCCGGCAGGGTTCGATCGAAAACGATTCTCGGTGTGCCGACCACCTACATTTGCTAGGATCTCTTCCCCGAAGCGTTCTTCGCCTGCAGGACAGCCCTTAGGTCGCCCTGCTTCTTTTGAGGCTTCGACTGAGAGTGCCGTCTATGCCCTCAGGTTTTTTTAGGGAGGTGGTGGTAGGGTGGGGGGGGGGGGTGGGCTCTAGAGGCAACACTCTATTTTTGTGCCTGACTGTCGGCTGAGGAGCTGGTGGATGGCTGCGGCTGCCCACTGGGGGCAGACTTCTTGGATTTTGAGTGGCGAGGTAAATACTGAATGAAGGCTGCAGACTGCAGACTTTTTTCGCCTCCTGAAACCTGTCGACGACAGTGTTGACTGCATCGCCGAACAGGCCAGAAGGCGAAATCGGGGCATCAAGGAGGACATCCCTGTCTTTCTCCTTAATGCCCAACAGAGTTAGCCATAAATGTCTCTCCAACACCACCATAGCCACAATCGAACGGCTGATAGTGTGGGCCGTTTCCTTGGTGACTCGGAGAGACAGGTCTGCAGCCTTACGCACCTCTGCGATGCTTTGGGTTGTTGGTCCCCTGCCCTCATAAATATCCTTTAGAAGGTCGGCCCGACCCGCAGCCATTTAAGCCCTGCCCACCAAAGCAGATGTATCGCGGCAGGGTTTGGTGGGCAGCACCGGGGTTTTTAAGGATGACGCCACGTCGGGTAAAAGATAGCTGGCCAGAGGCTCTTCCACCTACCTTCGATGCTGAGCACGTCTAGTTCCTCAGAATCAGTCAGCTCAAGCATCGGGTTCTCGGCTCGTGAGGAAGAAGCTGCTGGGTGGGTTTCCACACGAGGAGGGAGAACATCGGAGCTGGCAGAGGAATCCTGAGAAAGTGCCTCAGCAGTCTCAGGATCATCCATTTGCGAACCCCATGATGTGAGCCGCCGCGCCACGCCACAGGGATCACGAGCCTGGGGCGTTCCCCAAAGCGTCGTCATCGAAGCAGTTTGAGTTCCCTCGAAAGGTAAACTTATATAGTTACTTCTATAGACCAAAACAAGTTGTATACAGGGATATTAACATTATCTAAATCTAAAACATAAATCATAAAAAAATCATTTTCGTTACTTGATATATAAAAAAAATATATAAATATATATAAATTCAGCTTTGCAACATTTGTCATTTTCATTTAGTTGAACTAAAATAAACTAAAATTAATAAATAAAAATGTATAAAACATTTTATTGACATTTAAAGAACAAAAGTTTTGTAAAAATTACAAAAACAAAATGACTAAAACTTAAAGTGAAAACAGCAAATATAAAAATGAAATCTAATTCAAAATACTATAATAGTACAAAAACTATAATAATATATCAATGACTTGAATAAAATAGTTAATTTAAATGTTATGATTTTTTGGTTCCATTTTTTTTCCAGTGTAGGACAAACATATGGAGATGTCATTGGTGACGGGTGAAATGCCAATCGTTTTGTATTGTGTGGGATGATTCTAGCGTTCGACTCTGGAGGATCAGGCAGAGACGTTGCTATTTGGTTGAATAATAGTTCTGACCTCAGATGAGCAAAATTAAATGTCAGGACAATGTCTAATGCCAATGAAAGTTTGCCATAGAACACGACTGCTGATGTTGATATTCTGTTGGTTATACGTCGTGGTATTAAGTAATCATCTCATGCCAACATCATATTGATGTCAAACACTATTTAGTCGTGAGGTAAGGTAACCAAAACCGCTGCCAGACATTATCATGGAAATTTCCATGCAACAATTATAAGATTATTACACTTTCATATTTTGTTGGTTTTAAGTTGTGGTATGGCTTGTCTTTTCTTCTCTATTGTGCCGTATATATCTCAGTGAAACGCTTCTGGAACAAGAACAAATGTGGGCGGGTCTTGATTGTGTCTGTGAGGAATTGATTGGATGGTTGTGGTTTACTATTGGCTGATCTCATGTGATTGACAGGTTATAGCCCCGCCCCTCATCATCAGAGAAGAGAAGAGATACTGCAAGAGGAAGATATTCTGATTCAAGATTACCATGAACATAGGAATTTTAACGGATAAATCCCTTAGAATAAGCACTGCAATATACCATAAAGAACAAGAATTGTCCATTTTGATTTTATTTTAAGTAACCATCATGAGGCCTGGTGAGTGTTTGGTAAACTCGAGGAAACCCTCACGCACTGACGAAGCGCTAAGGGAGTGTGACGCTTTAACAGTTAATTAAGCTACTGATGTCTCGCTCATGGCTGGTGTGTGTTTGCCAGGTCACAGACAAACAAACCCCGCTTCAATTATCCCCGTTTGTCGGGACAGCGGAGAGGCTACGACACCGAGTCAAACCCTGAGCGAAGAACTGACTTCACTTCACCTCCCCCAAACGCACATCAGCGCTTCTGTCAGCAATGCTAGCCTGACAACACATGAAGAAGATCTCAGCAGAAACAGGCCTTAGCTCCGAGCTAATCGTGACGCTTTGATCAACTCCAGCTACAAAGCCTAGCATTACCATATGTATTCACACCGCAGCGCGCGAGGGACGGGTTAGTCGACTCACTGCGCACAACAAACAAATCGGACATTATTCTCTTTCATGTTTTGTTATTGAAGCAAAAAGTTATGAGTATCACGCCTGGAGTGAAGAGAGTAAAGCTGCTTTAAAGCGGAATCAAGTTTGTTTCATAATTGACGAATTTTGCAACATCGACACACAGAATTGAACTGAATTTTGACTGCATGTGTGACTTTAAAAAACAAAATATCCCAGCATGCTTGGTCAAACAACCCAGCTGAGTCAAAAAGGGACCCAAATTCGGTTGTTTTTAACCCAGCATATTCTTACGGGACTGGAATCATGATCAAATCCTTTTGTTTCTCACTCTCGTCACATATGTTGGATGAAACTAATGTCCGGCTGAATATAATCCACGCTTCTGTGTGTTTTAAGCTTGATCTTGTTGGTGGATCTTGATTCCCACACAGAGACTCGTTCAGTGAATGAGCTGAGAAACACTGACGAGCTCAAATCAAAGCTGTTTTACTCACTCGCACTCGTTTGAACTGACTGTGTGAACGTAGATCTTTTTCTTGGACAGAATTTGTCACTGTCTAATGCCAATTCACATCAAGCCTTGGGCTGTGCAGATAAAAACAATTTCCACTGAGAGAAGAGCAAATAAAAACATGCAAATCATAATTGACTCGGTTGTTGTTGAGGACGTCTTCTCTAATTAGTTGTTCAGTTTGACCTGGTGAAACCTGCGCATATGCAAAACATTACACTGATGTTGTTATGAGGAGTTACTGAATAACAACTGCCAACTCATTTGGGAAAGAGCCAAGTGTCTCTCTAGTGTTTCTGCCTCTCATTTCCCAGCTGAGAAAAAAAAAATAGAAGAAAATTTGGCCGTTCCAATTTAGTTATGACGACGTTATATCTGAATGTGCTCTGAACGTTCACAACATACAGTTTTCTAAAATGTTTTAAAAACTTTTTCTGCTGGTGAACGTTAATGGAATATTCCGTTGTATCATTCTTCACACATTATGGAATTTTACTTTTGAATGTTTTTCTGAACATTCCGAAACAAGTAGATACTATCCTCAGAAGTGGGACTTCGGAGCTGGGAATGACCAGCTGAGTCGACAACGTTCCAATACACAGGTCCGAAAACTAAGATGGACAAACCTTTGTTGTGCTTGCTCTTTTGAAATACAATCACATGAAAAAGCGGTATTTTGCACAGATAATGCTGAAGTATCATGTGTGAGTTTATTGAGACACAGACTAAGAGAAGTGCTAATAAACCTTGATGCGCTGAGCAGCCATACTGTATTCCGGAGAAGGGGTTGGTGTGCTTCCCTCGAGACACAAATCCACCTTGAGGAGGACTTTCCTCCTAGGAACCAGGACTTTCCCACTTCAGGAAAGGAACACACCATCAGATCAGCCAACGCATTCTCATCCTAGGGCGTCATATACTGACGCTTTTGACATTTCGTCTACATCGAACGCACATGGCACCCTTTAGCGTCAATATGACACGCACAGAGCTTTGTTCGGTTATGGGTAGGTTTAGGTCTGGGGTAGGGTAAGGGTTAGACCGCTAGGAGGCGCCTTCTGGCCCATATCTATCTGCGTCTCATATTGACGCTAAAGGGTGCCATGTGCATTCGATGTAGACGAAATGTCAAAAGCGTCAGTATATGACGCCCTAGGATGAGAACGGATCAGCTGAGGTGTTGCAGGTCACCATTCCAGTTAACAGGAAACGTTCTCAGAACTTTTAGTGACGAACAAACGCTCTTACAGGAACATTAATAAAACGTTCGTTAACAGGTATCTGGGATTTAATAATGTTCTCAAAACATTAGCACAAAAACAAGAAAAATAAAGTTTTTCTGAAACTTTTCAGTTGTAACGTTTTTTGAATTGTAACTACTTGTTTCGGAATGTTCAGAGAACATTCAAAAGTAACAAATTTAGTCAAATCAGATCCAAAGCATGACATCCACAGCAAAGCAATATGTTGCTCAAATTGGATGCACAAGGGAATTAATAAAAAAGGAACAAAGTCGGCACACCACAGCTCCAAAAATGTGAAAAATGTAATGATAGACTCACACACAGGTGGTAATGTGGTGTGCTGACTTTTTTCCTTTTCTTTTAAAGTAACAAATTTAAAAATGTAATAATGTAATAATAAACATAAATATATATATATATATATATATATATATATATATATATATATATATATATATATATATATATATACTTTTATACTTTTTATTTAACATATATATATTACTTTTAACTTCAAAATTGTCCAACATTGTTGTTTTACTTTTTTTTTTTTGAATGGCGTTTGTCTTAGTCTTGCACGTTCTCTTTGTAAACACTGGGTCTGTTCTTCCGCCTTCGTCACGTGTTTCTTTTCAACCTGATTACGTAATGTGTGGCGCATCAGAGCTAGTGCAAGACCAGCATTTGTGGATAAAAGTATATAAATGTTTATTTAGTTATAAAATGTCCGCTGGTTTGTCTAGATGAGACTCTTATTCATCGGCTGGATCGTGTCGAGACTTTGAAGCTGCACTGAAACTCACATCTGGACCTTCGACCCGTTGGACCCCATTGAAGACACTATATGGAGGAACATCCTGCAGTGTTTTCCTCAAAAACCTTCATTTCTTTTCCACTGAAGACAGAAAGACATGAACATCTTGGATGACGTGGAGGAGAGTGAATCATCAGGACATTTTAATACTGAAGTGAACTACTCCTTTAATGGGAACCTTAGCAGGATAATCTTAGAATATAGGTTAGCTGGGTATATATTGTTGTTTTATCCAATAATAAAAATCCAGATATGAGGGCGAAGCTGTTTTGAACGGCAATGCGCTAATTGCTCGTCTGTCCGCAGTGTGGGAAGGAAACAATAGTGTAAGATGATGAAAGATAAGCGTGTCTTCATTCTGCCAGGCCTACAGGCACAGCGAGACGAACCAGCAGCGCTACAGAACCGCAGGTCATGGGTCTCCATCAGTACACCACAGCGAGAGGGAACTAAACCATGACATCAGCCTTTCCTTTGTCTTCATGCGACGGGACACATCTTTGTTCTGAAGCACTTTTAATCTGATCTGAGGGATGTTTATGAAGAGTGTTGGCCACATGCAGCGCTTCGTCTCGTACTGAGCCGGATGAAGGTCTGGTTCTCACTGGTGGTCTGAGCACATCAGCTGATCTTATTAGTGTAGATGATACATATGGCCATTAATATGCAAACACTTTTACTCAAGTGATGAGTGACAGACACAATCCCACAATGCAACTCTCATGATGGAGAAACTTCATTTCCACATGAAATCCAGATGAGACAAAAGTCTTAATTATTGTGAGAGAATGAAACATGAGTGGTGTTATAGTGTAGTGTTTGCGTGTCACAATGGAACAGACTTAAAACCATTTTAATGGAAAGTTGCATTATTATTTTTACCACAACAGGGAATTGTTGATAGCAATGGACAATATGCTTTAATATTACATGTCAGAAATTAATCCTCATCTGCCATCTTCCATCTCATACATGACATACATAAAAATTACATCTATGAGAACCTATTAATGATTTCAACTAGACACTGATAGTATATATATATATATAGGATTATTTTTTGGACGTTTGAATTTAATTGTTTCCCTGTTCTGTTCCTGCTTCATTTGTTCCGCATTTTCCCGCTTCTTTTCCATTTTCCTAGGTTCCTGAATATGCCCTTGTTTGTTGCCATGGTTACTGACTGCTTTGTGCACCTGTTTCTTGTTCGGATTGTTTTCTCCCGTGTATTTAAGCCTCCAGTTCTCCTCGGGAAAGAGCTATTTAAATGTAACTACTTACTTAGCCTATACGTACTTTAAGTGTGTTTTACATGGAGCTGTTTTTGGTGATTGAGAGACCGCAGCAGGAGCTGTGTGTGGATCAAAAGAGCTTTTTATTCACATATTTTAGTGTGTGACAATAAGAATTAGCAGGCCTGTGCTGCAGTTCTATTGATGTTTTGCCCTCCATGTCTCTGCACTGGTCACATGACTGAAAACTGTGATTTGTCTATGCTTAATGGAGAAGTCGTGGTCTAATGGTTAGAGAGTTAGACTGCTAACCCGAATGTTGCGGGTTTGACTCTCAGTACTGGCAGGAAATGACTGAGGATCCCTTGAGCATGACATCTAACCCCCAATCACTCCATGGGCGCCGTGTGTGTGTGTTCACTGCTCGCTGCTCCTAATGAAGAGGACAAATTCCAAGCAGGCAAACTTAGCCTTCATGTCACTTTAACATAAAGCGTTTGCTTCTGTGTGTTTCTTGCCTGGATTATCTTAGTTAAATAAGTGTATTGCTGCATCTAGATTCTCATCTCCTCACCCTCGCCTGCTCTGCAATGTTACACCTATAAAATGGCATCATTTTTGATGCTGTTACACATTTAATCTCATTTGTTTTAATATAATAAAATCAAGCTGAATGCATGCATTTGAATGTTTCTGAACATCACAGGCTTTCTTTTGAGTTAATGTTAATTTGTAAAACTGTTGATAGCTGACTGTCCTTAAGCTTCATTGTACAGTTCAATGTCTATCCAGAAAATAAGTGTGTGTGTGTGTGTGTGTGTGTGTGTGTCTTCTTCTCTCTCTCTCACACACACACACACACACACACACACACACACACACCCTGAGAGTCATTGATTGTGAATGGCCGGAGGAGTCCATAAAGCTCTTACAGTGAACATAAACATTTTATCAGCCTCATACAGGGGTTAAATAGACTGCGGCTTTACCGCGGTAATGAGCCTCGGCTCCCACTGCGCACACACATAAACTCAGCTCATCAAATCAACACACAACCCCAGTTCATTACTTTCAACTTTGGATGCTTCACTAAATGCAGAAAGTACATTAACTACCTTTATTTTCATTTTTTTGCTGTTGTAATTTTAAAAATGTTTTATTGTGTCTCCTTATAAAACACTCTTAATACTACTAATACTTTAAACTAACTGAATGTAATGTTTTCAGAAACTTAATTGCATTTTAATCATTAATAAATGCAATTAGCTGAAATTTAGTGTTTTTGACCCATTTAAGTAGGACTTTAGTACATCTTTACATATAATTTCCTAATTATTTCTATTTCCTTTAAATTACAGTTATATTACATTTGTAATAATAAAGGTGCAATTTAGTTTATTTAAAATAATTACCTTTAACTGTAACATCAAAAAACAGTCAACACATCAAAATAAGACAAAAAACATATTATCACTATTAGTAAGGACAGTATGATCTCTGTATAATATTAGTCTTTAAATGCTAGTGATTTAAAGTGTATCTAAAGCAAGCTTGCAATAGTTTCACTTCAGCACAATCAAATATACTTTAATATATCTTTAGATAAACTTCAGCAGTATTTACGGATAACTAAAGTACATTAGGTACAAAATTAGTCTTTAAGTATATGAATTTATTATACCAACAGTGCAATTGCAGCTTATTTATATAATAATTATTTATACAAAATAAATGTATTTTAAATACGTTTTACTTCCCACTAGGGTATATATTGCATTATATATGGTATATTAATGCATTAATTATGCACCTTATAATGCATTGTTTGATCTCATTAATAATTGTAACCACAGTTATAATACATTATAACACACCTTTAGTAAGTATAATGCATTAAAACATGACAAACAAACATCAGATGCAACAAGAAATCAGTGAATATTATAATGCATTTTAACTTTGGTTTCAATTATTTATGAAAAGATATAATGCATTATAACGTACATTATGAATGCCTTTATAATGCATCATGCATAAAGGCTTTAAGTAAAGTGTCACCAAACTTCTAATCTGCCATTATTACAAATTGAGTTTTACAGTTAGTGGCAAGTAATTATCTGAAAGTACAGTTATTTTTAATATATATATATATATATATATATATATATATATATATATATATATATACACATATACTTTTAATATTTGAAGTACACAACAAGTGTATATTCATTACAATTAAGTAGCCAAACATAAATGAGATGCACAATTGTCAGCGCCATGGCAACCGTCTGCTCAGGACACGCCCCTCACATGTTCCTCAGAGAGCCTAAACATTTAGTCTGTGAATTACAGCTAAAAACATCCTGTGGTTTCTCTGAATGCGGTAAATGTGGCCAAGAGCTGTGGAATGATTGAAAACACTCACATATGTGAAAGAGCGCCTTTATTCACTGTAGAAATATGCCGTTTGCTACACTGTGGCACTCGAAATTAAAAACGACAGGACGGAAAAGCAAGTTGATTGCAAATTTAATTACGGCATCTTAATTTATTTTAGGAGGCGGTTGCTATCTGATACACACACAAGCTTCGAAACATGCCTGAGAAATGAAAAAGCTCACAGCGAGATCGACTCAAAGATATGCAGAAACACCCAGAGTCTGATGAAGCACAGGCACAACAACACATCATCATCATCATCATCATGCGCAGTTAGGATATGAGGATTAACAGGCCGAGTGTGTTTCAAGCATAGTTAGTAATACTAATAGAAAGTTGTTTTCAAAATGTAAGGGAAGAATGTTCCTCTTATGTACACATAACCAGGAAGAAATGTTCTTAATGCGTTCAAAAACTGGACATTTGGAACATTTAAAAAAACATTCAGAAATAATGTTTTCATAACTTAATTGAAAAGTTAGTGATGGGCGTAGCGCACTACAAGCAACACGAGTTATGTAATCAGATTACTTTTTTCATGTAACTAGTCCAGTTACGCATTACTTTAAATTTACAACAAAATATCTGAGTGGGTTATTGTTCTAGACTGAATGTGAACATTTGCTCATCTCACTTGTACAAAGACAGATTCAGTAATTCTCAGAATGAATAAAAACTCAGAATATAATGCAAACATGCAATGATTAAATGTTAAATTAAAAGGAATACTTTATGTATTTAATCTCACTTTATTCGTCGATGTCTTTGCTGCTGACCTTCGATGATTCACTTCAACCATACTAGCAAAAATGACTTTAGTTAAACGTCACATTTGTGTTTTTATTACTGAAGTAAGAGTGCTGAAGTGTCTCCTTCTGTGGTCCAGAACGGCAGCACTGAGAGGTGTGTTTGAGCAGCGCCCTCTACTGTTCAGGAGTGAATCTGTGTTTCCTTCAGCCTGAGGATTATTCACTTCACTTTTGCTGCGAACGGGCCTTTACATTTGACAAAAATACAACTTTTTTGTTATTAAAAATGTAAATAAACAAGCGCAGCCCAACCCAGGTCAGAAAAAGTATTCAAAGGGTTGGGCTGGGCTTGTTTTTTGGGAGTAGGCCTACTTTTAGATAATTTTTGGGAGTAACACAATATTGTAACACATTACTTTCAAAAGTAACTTTCCCCAACACTGAATACTGAAGTCCCCCTGTAGTTAATAATTGTATCCCTTTTGAGCTCATCAAAAATTACATATTTAATTGTCTTGAAAAAATGTCTTCATGCCTTATATCTTGAATGTAACTCGACACCCTTGCCTCATTTAGTATACGCGGTTGAATATGCAAACGAGCCCCGCCTCCACTCACTCACTCAGCTCAGAGATCCACTGGTTGACGATCACACGTTGATCTGGGGTGCGTTTCCCGAAAGCATCGTTGGCCAACTATGGTCGCAAGTTCATCGCAATGTCCATTGAACTCTATGGGTAACGATGGAACTTGCGACCATAGTTGGCCAACGATGCTTTCGGGAAACGCACCCCTGATTGGTTACAAGGTAGTTTGTGACGTCAGAAACACCAGCGATTTCAAAGCGTGTTTTTGAGACTGTCTTTGGTTCACTGCAGTTTTAAGGAGGAAATACTCAGCAATGCTGTCGACTTATGAACTTACACATGGTGTGTCTTAAAGCAGATTAATAACACCACATAGACACATAAACAACATTAAAAACTGGATTTTCACCACAGGGGGACTTTAAGAAAACGTTCTTAGAACATATTTTAGTTTGCGGGGACACTGTAAAATCAGCACAGAGAACATTAGCAGCTTTACTGTTTATAATCCAGAAAACCTTCAGATACGAGATCAACAGAAGGACTGAACAAGAAAACCAAAAAATTTGCAAATTAAACAATGATTACTGGTTTTGCAAGAAAATACACCTGCAGTCTCTACTTCAAAATGTCACATTTAATTCAACATTACTTGCCTTTTCTTTGTAAGTAGCCTAGCCTATAATGGAAATTTACTAGTGATTTTTTTTTTTTAGTTTAGAAGCACACTTGCAAACAATCCCCATTTATTTATTATTTCCCTGTTAGATCTGACAGTGAGCATGATCTGCCCCAGTCGGTCTCTGCCATCCTCAGCTCATCCAGCAGCTCGGGCTCTCGTCTTCTTCCACTGTGAGCTGAAAGCGCGGGAGGATCCGTATGCAACAGTAAACAAAGGCAGGCCGGAGCGCGTGTGCTGACAGGTAACGAGCCATTACTAATTTATGTGTGTGTGTGTGTGTGTGTGTGTGTGTGCTGTCCGTGCACGCGGAGCGCGCGGCTGGTGTCAGAGCTGTCAGCGCACTGACTGATGTACAAGCACTGCTTTGCCCTTCCTGTGGTCTTCAGATGCGTGTCCTGACAGGCTCACCTCACACACACACACACACACACACACACACACACACACACACACACACACACACCCGAGAGACATCATTTATTGGTATGAAACAGAGCAAGCGAAGAGACCAGAGCACGGGCGGAGTGAAGCGAGGTGAGTGACCGCCGACAGGATCCTCTTTTCCCTCAGTCTGGGTTAGCATAGACACGTGACTGCAGTCTGAACTGATGCAACACATCTGGTGAAAGATAATCAGGAAGAAATAGTACTAGCAACATCTTAGGGTGTGTTTACACTTGTAGCTCGGTTCTCTTTGTTCTTTTGGCTCGGACCAAAAACGAAAATGACACATTTGCTAGTCCTAATTCGCTTAGTGTGAACGCCATTATTGGAACGTAATTTTTTCCATTTTCCAAAGTTCCATTTTTAACGCAAATTGAACTCTTGAGTGTCATTTTTAGCACTGAACCTAAAGATACAGCGCAAAAAAAGCAACTTTTATGATATATTTTTTTGTGAACTTACTGAACATCCAATGTTGTTTGCTAAAAGTGCTAGCGGAACGAGACCCAGTTTCAACTGGTTTGCGTTCACACATGAGCAAATGAACTAACAGAGCAATCAGCACTCCAGAGTTTGTTTCTACAGAGCCCCTAAAGGGACGTGGTGGTGCATACAGTTTGGGATGGGAGAAAAAACTCTTTTGCATTCCCTTGCAAAACGTATGTGTTCCCTCGCAAAACCTGTTGTGAGCTCGGACAGACACCTGCTGTTTATTGTCCCGCTGGCAGAGTTTCAGAGCTCCGTATGTTAACACTGGAGCGTTTCATAGTGTTTGAACTTGGACTCAAATACAAAGAAATGTGGTCAATGAGAACTTTAGGAGTTCAGTAAAGTTGTCAATATATTCACAGATTCGAACTTCCCAGATCCATAACTTGTGAGCTTAAAATTGTTAAAACACAAATGACACCTATTTACAATCATAGTGACTATGGGAACATCAGTAGCCATGAGTCGCATTGGAGTGTCAGACGTCAACTCCACTCTTCGATTGATTGGCTAGAGGAGGAGCTGTCAATCAAGAACTAGTGGACCAATGCTGACGCTTAAGCCCGCCCTAATTTACATGAAACTCGAACTGCAACGTTTGGAAGAGCAAGCGCAGAACATGGAAAGAAGAGCGAAGAGAAACACAGCACAAGCGTACAAAAGAGTAAAATATGAGCAGAAAATGAAAGTGCAGAGTAATAAAACCAAGGGAAACATAATTTTTAAGAAAACATGAACATAAGTTTAACTTTTGTGCAATGTCATTTTTAATGTGTTAAAGTTTTTATACATGCTTGTTATTTTCTTATTCACGCTTATTATATTTTGATCTGTGACCATGTTGTTTGCTATTCTGATCATTTTACTTTACTTTTTTCAGGTTGTATAATATATTTTTACATGTTTTAAAATTTTTGATTCACGCTTATTATTTTTTTATCCGTGACCACAATACTTTTAACGGGATATTGATCCCATAGGACAACGAGGTACAACCCAATTTTCCTCAAAACGAGCTTTATAATATGAATTGTTCTCCATGAGCGGGCGGCTGAGAGGCGAGTCTGAATAAGTGACCGTCTGCAAAGTGAAATGAACTCTAGTGGCAGTAAAACAGCAAGCACTTTTAATCGTTTTAGCAACCAATTATGATTACAGGGGCCAGTAATGGATTAATAAAGAATCGTCTCCTTGCACGATTATGTTATGACCTCAAAACACATTTTACCACAGTGCATGATTTGTAAATGAATATATTTTGGAGTTTGCATCATTAACCAGCTCCGGTTAAGTCACGATAAAAGAGCTCAAAGACGAGTTCAGACAGCTAGAATGCATGGTGAACATTGCTTCTGTGAACACTATCGGGTAGGTTTAGGGTTTAGTGTAGGCGTGCGTTATTTTAAAATGGAGCATGAGGCTTTTAGCGCCACTCTGCAGTGATACGTACACACTCCAACCTAATGAAACGTTACCATATTCACGTTCATTGGTTCTGGAAAAAAACTAAACACGCTTTTAGCGCCAGTCACTGGACATTTCACTTTGAAACTGTCGCGAAACATGCACAATGCAATGTTGCCACAGGTACGTTGTTCTATTGAGCCTGGGCAGTAAAATTGTTTCATTATGGATAACTATTGGAACTTTAAAGGCCCCCTGAAATCAAACTTTAAGTTTTTTAGCTTTTAGTATGAATATGTTAGCCTTATGGTTATGAATAAGCTTCCAAAACAATGACAAAATTCGCTTTTAGGAGATATAAGCATTCAACACTTACAGTCTCTCACTTCCGCTGAAATGGATCAGGGATTTTTATGACATCACCGCTTCTCATCACATCTTCTGTCCAATCACATGCTCTCTAGAATCTGAAGCCCCGCCCCCTCTGCTATAAACACCACCTGGCCGAAGCGAGCGTTGACACACACAGAGCAATATGTGTTGGAGTGTGTGTTCGGCTGCTCGAACGCTCCAGTTTTATTCTGTGTTCAACTGTACGTTGGTTAAGAATGAAATGGCTAGAGTTTATTCACATCTCTACTATTGAATCCGGCGTATCATCAGCGCTCGCATTCGCTTCCATGGTGCTGTCAGTCTGTGAGGGAAACTAAACGCTATTGGCTGTTTGAAAAGGGGGAGGAGCCATTCAATAAGTCCCGCCTTAGCTTCTGTCTCAGTGGAAATTACGACAACGCATTAATGAACCAAATATGATCTCCTGTGTTCTGCTAAACTCACAGGGGTCAGAATGAAGGCCAGAACCCATCACAGAGTAGAAGCGGTAGTGGTGTCTGTAATCAGGCATGTGTGTGTGTGTGTGTGAGGATGCAGGCGGAGCGCTGGTCTCTCTCACAGTCGAGCCTTTGTTTGGTCTCCTGGAAGAATCTTTGATCAGCTCCAGTGCTGACAGCTCCTCTCCGCCCCGGACAGGTGACTGAAGCCTCTCGCACACGGACGCTCGGATCGGGAAAACAGGATCTCTCGGATCTCTCCTGAACCGCACTGGAGCTGAGCTACGGCAGATGCCATTACTGTCTATGACACAGCCCCAACTAACAGCTCTGGCAAGCTATGAGCTAACGTTCTTCCGGTAACATTAATAGAAGTCATCTGGTCTTTAAGGGTGTAAGAGCCATAATTTGAATAATTAAAATGTAAGCAATGGAGTAATGGTTGAGAAATTAAAATTAGAAATTAATGCAAGTACTTTAAATGCACCAATAATAAGTACATTGTATGAAATGGTGAGGTATACTCTAATGTAAAGTGTGATTCCATGCTTTGCTGTTGATAACATCGACGAAAGCGATGCTAACGTCCATTGACGAAGTGTCAGGGTTCGCAGTGGTTTGATTAGCCCTGCAGCTAATGCTACGCTAAGCAGAAACATTAGTCTGAGCCGGACAGCGCTGGAAAACACACACTCTACTGGGAAATTAAACAATGTGGAAGAAATGGTGTACCGAGGAAATTCCTGGATAAATTAACAACGCAATTACATTACACGACACGCCGCAAGATGGATGAGGACGCCTTGGCTGGTATTATGTTCTGTTTTCCAAATTGCAATTTATTTGAGGGCTTTAATGGATGCCGTATTAAAACATCCCGGCCGCGGTCAGGTTTCAGTGTGTGTCAGCCGGCCATGATTGATGAGCCTCTCTCGGCCCGCACACACTCCCCCCGCGCGCGCTATTCTCAGCACATTTGCAGGGGATTTTAAGCATTAGCTACATTTCTGAGAGCTGAGAGAGGAAGACATTGATTTTCTGATCAATTCATTTCCTTCCTCGCTGCAGAACGCTGATA